>NW_015646384.1:187728-209926 GCF_001515625.1 Sinocyclocheilus rhinocerous | reverse complement strand
CTTCTCTATCACCTAGCGGTTGTAATTACATCAGCAGATTCGGCACATTCGCGATAGAAAAGCAGCATTTTCCAACTTCATTAACAAGTTATGGTATTACAGCTGTGAAATTACAAACAAAAAATACACATTCTGAGACATGAACTGAAATGAATTGTGAATTGTTTTAACATTAAATCGTCCTCCTCCCATTTTCACCTCAAAATTTTGGGGAAGCTGTGCCTCCCCTGCCTCCCCCGACGAGCTGCCACTTAGGGCACTGTTTTACAAGCTCAGTAAGCATTTGGTCTGCCTCTGTTCTACTATGTAAGGCCCACTTTTCACCATCCAGCCAATTCCCATTTGATAAAAACAAGTCCCACCTTTGTTTCACTTTGTTTAAAAAAAATATGCAAGTAAAGTGTGTTGCAAACATTAATTTTACATGAGATATGGAAAGGGAACATGCACTTTGAACTAAACAGAATTGTATATACATGCTTAACATAACCTGAAAAGTTAAACAATGTTTATTCAACTATAGTTGTCTGGAATATAATGCATCAGTAAGATGGTTCATATTGGTACCGCACTGAGAGCTGCCAGAGCAGAGCAACTGAATACATGAATAACCCTCACACATACTAACTTTGTAATTCCATGTGTGTGCATGTAACATTTTGAATTAATTCATATAATGGATTATTTTATAAACAAATTATATAATAAGTAATGGCACAATGGATTAATTCATATGGAAAAAGTAAAGCTTGTACAAAGAGACAGGCAAAAAAAGGACAACAATATTGATTTTTTTTTTTTGGTGCTGGAAGATTGAATCTGGAAACACAACTTGAAAAGCAGTTCTTCTCAGAAGAGTTCTTTTGAGTCCATTCACTACCAAAACCACAAAACAACATGGCTTGAGCAAAATAGTTTCTTATTGGTAAAAAAGGAACTTACTTCTTAAAACTATAGCTTGTGAAAATCTTGTCTAAATATACAGTATTCACATGTACTTGTTATAGACAAATAATATGTGACCAAATAGTATGCTAAATGAAAAATGCTGACATACTAGGAAAGAGTCAGAGGAGCTGTAAGTCTAGGTCAAATTCTTAGGCAAATCTGATATAAAAAATGTGCAATGCAGTATGAAGCTCATAGGTTTTAGGACAGAGCTACGGAATTCTCTTGGGTGAAGAATCTGTTTGCTATGACAATTTGTCTCCATTTGCTTTGAATTTAGTTGAACTTCCAACAAAACCTGTGCCATATGAAGCATTTACAATTTTTTACGATCGCTTACACACTAAAATTGAAAATAGCACAGTTACTAAAACCTTACACTCGAGGAGCAAAACCTCATCCCAGATCTGCACAACTATAAGCACATTCTCAGTCTCACACTTTTTGCAAAACACTACGCATTGTTTTGCAAAACACTACACACACTTCTCTACATTAGACACCGAAATCTAAGATAATGTCACTTCTTTGCCATTTTAAGACACTGCTTTCCAAAATACCACCCCTATAAACCAATTGATTAAACATGGCCGTCAGGTGTGCAGACACTTAAGTGCTTAACTGTAAACTCAACGATCAGCTGTAAGCACTATAAAAAGGCAACAGGTGAGTTTACCTGTCTTCAGCAAAAATGGAAGGCAATGTCGCAGTAAGAGGAAGAGGAAGAGTTAGGATGAGAGGGGCATCACATGGAGGAAGGGGGGTAGAGAGAGGAAGAGTAGGCAGAGTCTGGTCAGTGCACTGGTGGGAGACCGTTTGTGAAAATGTAGCTTGCTACTGCAGCTACTTTTAGTCCGGCCAGCAGGGGGTGATCATTCGCTGGCTTGAATGGGTGCAAAAGTCCTAGTATAATGACACGGACTTTAGACTGTGAAAAGGAGCATCCTTCAGATGAGGCATTAAACTGGCCTCCTGACATTCTGTCATCATCAATTCCCCACCTCAAATTACGAATTCAGCTTTGTTTTCTTTTTGAAGCTAGTAGCACATTCTGATGGCTGGTAGGCCGCTGTGAAAAAAAAAAACTAGCTTGCTGATGGAGCTAGTTTTGGTCCGGCCTGCAGGGGGGGTGCTCATTTCCTGACTTGTATGGGTGCAAAAATCTTAGCATAAGGAATCGGACTTCAGAGTGTAAAAAGAAGCAACCTTTTGATAAAGCGTTAGACCGGCACCTGTAAAAAGGAGCGTCGTTCAGGTGAGGCATTAAACTGGCCTCCTGACATTCTGTTGTCATTAATTCCCCACCTTAATCATGAATTTGATCTCATTGTTTATGTGGGTAGCGCATCCTGATGGCCGTATTGAGAGTGTCAGGATGCGCTACCCCTCTATTAGACCAGCTCTATTAAGGCACCGACTATGAATGCACCTGCTGCATGCAGTCAGCAGAGTCTGGTCCCTCTCTAAAGCTAAGCAGGCCAGAGCCTGGTCAGTGTACTGGTGGGAGACTGTTTGTGAAAATGTAGCTTGCTGCTGCAGCTACTTTTAGTCCGGCCAGCAGGGGGTGATCATTCGCTGGCTTGAATGGGTGCAAAAGTCCTAGTATAATGACACAGATTTTAGACTGTGAAGAGGAGCATCCTTCAGATGAGGCATTAAACTGGCCTCCTGACATTCTGTCGTCATCAATTCCCCACCTCAAATTACGAATTCGGCTTTGTTTTCTTTTTGAAGCTGGGTTAGATTATTGTAATGCTTTATTGGGTGGTTGCTCTGCACGCTTAATAAACAAACTCCAGCTGGTCCAAAATGCAGCAGCTAGAGTTCTTACTAGAACCAGGAAGTATGACCATATCAGCCCGGTTCTGTCAACACTGCACTGGCTGCATTAATTAGGTCAACCGGAACTGGGAACACTTCCAATAACACACACACTTATTCCGAGGTCACCGCAGCCACCAGATCCAGTCCGTATCCAGCTCAGATGGTGGATCAGCACCTAGAGGCGATCTCTACAGCCCAACTAGACAGCGAACACACACACTTATTCCGAGGTCACCGCAGCCACCAGATCCAGTCCGTATCCAGCTCAGATGGTGGATCAGCACCTAGAGGCGATCTCTACAGCGCAACTAGATGAGCCCCAGAGACAGATCCCCAGTGAAGACCTTGTCTCCTAGACGGCCATCGGGATTTTTTCTCCATTCTGTCACCGATGGAGTTTTAGTTGCTTGCCGCTGTTGCCTCTGGCTGGCTTAGTTGGGGACACCTAATTTCCAGCGTTATCGTCAACTTAATTGCACAGATACTCTTTAAACTGAACTGAGCTGGACGATGACATCACTGAATTCAATGATGGACTGCCTTTAACTAAAAATTGAGTGTTTACTATTGTCCTTTTGCATTGACACACTATTTTCCTATTTTGATACTGTAAAGCTGCTTTGACACAATTTGTATTGTTAAAAGCGCTATATAAATAAAGATGACTTGACTTGACTTTAGTTAGACTGATTTTAAAAACTAAACCCAGACTTTTCTTATAAGGGATAACAGGAATCGCATTTTCAACTAATCTCTTATGTTAGGCTTTGGACTCCATTGATACTGAAATGTAGCTCACTTTCTAAAACCTTGCTCTAGGTGACGCCCGAACTCGGCATTGCTCTGCTGTGTACTGCCTTATAAGTACAGCATACTGACCGATTGCACCACTAGAGCTGTTGACTCAAATGCATATTACCAAACACTATGGTATTTAGTTAGACTGATTTTAAAAACTACACCATGACCTTTCTTCTAAGTGATAACAGGAATCTAATCTTTAACTGATAATTTATGTTAGGCTTCGAACTCCATTGCTACTTTAATGTCTCTCGCTTTCTAAAACCTTGCTCCAGGTGAGGCTCGAACTCACAACCTCACCATTGCTCTGCAGCATACTGTCTTATAAGTACCACGCACTGACCAATTACGCCACTGGAGCAGCTGATGCAACTGCATATTACCAAACACCTTGGTCTTTAGTTAGACTGATTTTAAACACTACAACATAACCTTTCTTCTAAGTGATAAAAGGAATCTAATTTTCAACTGGGCTTTGTTCCAGTCCGTTTTTTATGCCCTTCACTCGCAAACATCCCTCCGTCTTGTTTATTCGGATGTACGTCATTGATTACGTAGCATGAGTGCTCACTTCTGACGGAACCCTTGCAATGGGCTGAATTGCAATTTCTTGATCACTTAGAATCAGCTATAGAGTTGGTTTATTGTTTATATTTTTCCCTGTACGAATTTGTTTGGTGCAGCATTCTATGTGTATATAGGTATTCTTGGGCTGTTATAAATGTTTTATATAAAAAAATATATGTTATAGAGTTGTTTGGGGTGGGGATAAATGAAACGCAGCCCTGATCATTTACGTTAGGCATTGAACTCCATTGTTACTGAAATGTCTCTCGCTTTATAAAACCATGCTCTAGGTGAGGCTTGAACTCGCAACCTTGGCATTGCTCTGCTGCATACTGCCTTACAAGTGCCGCACGCTGACCGATTGCGCCACTGGAGCTGCTGCCTCAAAGGCATATTACCAAATGCCATGTGAGAAAGCCAGACCGGATTGGTCAATTTTATGACCAGACCACTAAGGTTAAATACAGAAGCAAGCCCCACTTCATGGAAGATTCGCATACAAGCTACCTAACGTTAGCGCCTCAGTTGAAGCTGGGCCTTCAATAGTAGGCTGGTTTTCAATTAGACTGACCTTTCACAAGACCCCGTGAGCTTTCTTCTAACTGATTAGGGACATCTGATTTTCAACCAATCTTTAATGTTAAGCCATGACCTCTTTTGCTACTGAAATGCCTCTCAATTTCTAAAACCTTGAAATTTTACCAAACACCATGGTCTTTAAGTTACAGTGATCGTTCAAATTAATCCATGAACTTCTCTCTAACTGACTACAGCTATCTTATTTTCAACTGATCCATTGCTACTGAAATGTCTCTAGCTTTCAAAATCATTGCACCAGGTGAGGCTCGAATTCACAACCTCTGCATCGCTCTGCTGCATACTGCCTTATAAGTACCATGCACTGACCGATCGTGCCACTGGAGCTGTTGACTCACATGCATATTAACAAATATTATGGTCTTTAGTTAGACTGATTTTTAAAACTACACCATGACCTTTCTTCTAAGTGATAACAGGAATCAAATTTTCAACTGATCATTTATGTTAGGCTTTGAGCTCCATTGCTACTGAATTGTCTCTCAATTTCTAAAAACTTGCTCCAGGTGAGGTTTGAACTCAAAACCTCGGCATTGCTCTGCTACATACTGCCTTATAAGAACCACACGCAGACCGATCGCTCCACTGTAGTTGCTAGCCATTAGCACTACTGGAGCTGTTCACTCAAATGCATATTACCAAATACTATGCTCTTTAGTTAGACTGATTTTAAAAAGTACACCATGACCTTTCTTCTAAGCTATAACAGAAATATAATTTTCAGCTGATTGTTTATGCTAGGCTTTGAACTCCATTGCTACTGAAATGTCTCTAGCTTTCAAAATCCTTGCACCAGGTGAGGCTCAAACTCACAACCTCGGCATTGCTCTGCTGCATACTGCCTTATAAGTACCACGCACTGACCGACTGCGTAACTGGAGCTGCTGACTGAAAGGAATGTTACTAAATGTCATGTGAGAAAGCCAAACTAGATTGGTCAATTTAAAGGCCAGACCGTTCCCTCGTTCACTTCACGAGTGAGTGTCTAAAAGTGGAGCGGAAGGCAGCCCTGATCATATACTTTAGGCTTTGAATTCTATTGCTACTGAAATGTTTTGTGCTTTCGTAATCCTTGCACCAGGTGAGACTCGAACTCACAACCTCTGCTGCGTACTGCCTTATATGTACCACGCACTGACCGACTGCGTAACTGGAGCTGCTGACTGAAAGGAATATTACTAAATGTCGTGTGAGAAAGCCAAACTAGATTGGTCAATTGTAAGGCCAGACCACTAAGGTTGAATACACAAGCAAGTCCCACTTCATGGAATATTAGCACACAAGCCACCTAATGTTAGCACCTCAACTAAAGATAGGCATTCAATGGTAGGCTGGTTTTCAATTAGACTGACCTTTCACAACACCCCATGAAATTTCTTCTAACTGATTACGGACTTCTGATTTTCAACCAATCTTTGTTAAGCCATGACCTCCTTTGCTACTGAAATGTCTCTCAATTTCTAAAACCTTGAAATTTTCAACATTTTACCAAACACCATGGTCTTTAAGTTACAGTGATCCTTCAAATTAATCCATGAACTTCCCTCTAACTGACTACAGCTATCTTATTTCTACTGATCCTTTGTGTTAGGATTTGAACTCCATTGCTACAGAAATGTGTCTCAGTTTCTTTAAACTTACTCCAGGTGAGGCTCCAACTCACAACCTCGGCATTACTCTGGTGCATACTGCCTTATAAGGACCCCGCACTGACCGATTGCGCCACTGGAGCAGTTAACACAAATGCATATTACCAAACACCTTGGTCTTTAGTTATACTGATTTTAAAAATTACCCCATGACTTTTCTTCTAAGTGATAGCAGGAATCAAATTTTCAACTGGGCTGAGCTCCAGTCCATTTTTTTATGCCCTTCAGTTGCAAACTTCCCTCCGTCTCATTTATTTGGATGTACATTATTGATTACGCTGCATGAGTGGCCACTTCTGGCGGAACCCTTGCAATGGGCTGAATTGGAATGTCCTAAGCCCTTGATCACTTAGAATCAGCTAAAGAGTTGGTTTATTGTTTACATTTTTTCCCTTACAAATTTGTTTGATGCAGCATTCTATGTGTATATAGGTATGCTAGGGCTGTTATAAATGTTAAAAAAATTATTTATATATTATAGAGTTGTTTAGGGTGGGGATAAATTAAACGCAATCTGCGATGACGTCACAATTGTGTTGCATTGTGGACTATGGAGTGGCCTGAAGTGTGCATATGAAGCAGACTCGTTTCCTCGGTCCAAAGCGAGGGGTCGAGGGTCTATCCATATAAACTTCCCTCGTTCACTTCACGAGTGAGTGTCTAAAAGTGGAGCGGAAGGCAGCCCTGATCATTTACTTTAGGCTTTGAATTCTATTGCTACTGAAATGTCTCCCGTTTTTTAAAACCATGCACCAGGTGAGGCTTGAACTCACAACCTCAGCATTGCTCTGCTGCGTACTGCCTTATAAGTACCGCGCGCTGACCGATTGCGCCACTGGAGCTGCCGACCAGTAGCGTCTCTGGAGCTGTCGACTCAAATGCATATTATCAATCACTACGGTCTTTAGTTAGACTGATTTTAAAAACTACACCGTGACCTTTCTTTTAAGTGATAACAAGAATAAAATTTTCAACTGATCATTTATGTTAGGCTTTGAGCTCCATTGCTACCACTGGAGTTGCTGATCATTGGCACCACTGGAGCTGTTCACTCAAATGCATATTGCCAAATACTATGGTCTTTAGTTAGACTGATTTTTAAAACTACACCATGACCTTTCTTCTAAGTGATAACAGAAATATCATTTTCAGCTGATTGTTTATGTTAGGCTTTGAACTCCATTGCTACTGAAATGTCTCTAGCTTACAAAATCCTTGCACCAGGTGAGGTTCGAACTCACAACCTCGGCATAGCCCTGCTGCGAACTGCCTTATTGATTGTTTATGTTAGGCTTTGAACTCCATTGCTACTGAAATGTCTCTAGCTTTCAAAATTCTTGTACCAGGTGAGGCTCGAATTCACAACCTCTGCATTGCTCTGCTGCATACTGCCTTATAAGTACCACGCACTGACCGATCGTGCTACTGGAGCTGTTGACTCAAATGCATATTGCCAAATATTATGGTCTTTAGTTAGACTGATTTTAAAAACTACACCATGACCTTTCTTCTAAGTGATAACATGAATCCCATTTTCAACTGAATGTTTATGTTCGGCTTTGAACTCCATTGCTACTGAAATGTGTCTAGCTTTCAAAATCCTTGCACCAGGTGAGGGTCATACTCACAACCTCTGCATTGCTGTGCTACATACTGCCTTATAAGTACCACGCACTGACCGATTGCACAACTGGAGCTGCTGACTAAAAGCCATATTACTAAACGCCATGTGAGAAAGCCAAACTGGATTGGTCGATTTTAAGGCCAGACCACTGAGGTTGAATACACAAGCAAGTCCCACTTCATGGAATATTAGCACACAAGCCACCTAATGTTAGCACCTCAACTGAAGATGGGCATTCAATAGTAGGCTGGTTTTCAATTAGACTAACCTTTCACAACACCCCATGAAATTTCTTCTAACTGATTATGGACTTCTGATTTTTTTTAACCAATCTTTGTTAAGCCATGACCTCCTTTGCTACTGAAATGTCTCTCAAATTCTAAAAACTTGCTCCAGGTAAGATTCGAACTCACACCCTCGGCATTGCTCTGCTACATACTGCCTTAAAAGAACCACACGCACACCGATCGCGCCACTGGAGTTGCTGACCATTTGCACCACTGGAGCTGTTGACTCAAATGCATATTCTGCAAATGCATATACTGAAATGTCTCTCAATTTCTAAAACATTGAAATTTTCAACAATTTACCTAACACCATGGTCTTTAGTAACAGTGATCTTTCAAATTAATTCATGAACTTCCCTCTAACTGATTACGGACTTCTGATTTTTTTTAACCAATCTTTGTTAAGCCATGACCTCCTTTGCTACTGAAATGTCTCTCAAATTCTAAAAACTTGCTCCAGGTGAGATTCGAACTCACAACCTCGGCATTGCTCTGCTACATACTGCCTTAAAAGAACCACACGCAGACCGATCGCGCCACTGGAGTTGCTGATTATTTGCACCACTGGAGCTGTTGACTCAAATGCATGTTACCAAAAACTATGGTCTTTAGTTAGACTGATTTTAAAAACTACACCTTGACCTTTCTTCTAAGTGATAACAGGAACATAATTTTCAGCTGATTGTTTATGTTAGGCTTTGAACTCCATTGCTACTGAAATTTCTCTAGTTTTCGAAATCCTTCCACGAGGTGAGGCTTGAACTCACAACCTCTGCTGCATATTGCCTAATAAGTACCACACACAGACCAATTGTGCAACTGGAGCTGCTGACTAAAAGGTATATTACTAAACGCCATGTGAGAAAGCCAAACTGGATTGGTCAATTTTAAGGCCAGACCACTAAGGTTGAATACACAAGCAAGTCCCACTTCATGGAATATTAGCACACAAGCCACCTAATGTTAGCACCTCAAATGAAGATGGGCATTCAATAGTAGGCTGGTTTTCAATTAGACTGACCTTTCACAACACCCCATGAAATTTCTTCTAACTGATTACGGACTTCTGATTTTCAACCAATCTTTGTTAAGCCATGACCTCCTTTGCTACTGAAATGTCTCTCAAATTCTAAAAACTTGCTCCAGGTGAGATTTGAACTCACAACCTCGGCACTGTTCTGCTACATACTGCCTTATAAAAACCACACGCAAACCGATCACACCACTGGAGCTGTTGACGCAAATGCAAATTACCAAATACTATGGTCTTTAGTTAGACTGATTTTAAAAACTACACCATGACCTTTCTTCTAAGTGATATCAGGAATGTAATTTTCAGCTGATTGTTTATGTTAGGCTTTGAACTCCATTGCTACTGAAACGTCTCTAGCTTTTGAAATCCTTGCACCAGGTGAGGTTTGAACTCACAACCTCAGCATTACTTTGCTACATACTGCCTTACAAGAACCACACACTGACCAATTGCGCCACTGGAGCAGCTGGTACAAATGTATATTACCAAACACCATGGTCTTTAGTTAGACTGATTTTAAAAACTAAGCCCTGACTTTTATTCTAAGTGATAACAGGAATCAAATTTTCAACATTTTACCAAACACCATGGTCTTTAATTACAGTGATCTTTCAAATTAACCCATGAACTTCTTTCTAACTGATTACAGCTATCTTATTTTCAACTGATCTTTTATGTTAGGATTTGAACTCCATTGCTACCGAAATGTCTCTCAGTTTCTTTAAACTTGCTCCAGGTGAGGCTCCAACTCACAACCTCGGCATTACTCTGGTGCATACTGCCTTATAAGGACCCCGCACTGACCGATTGCGCCACTGGAGCAGTAAACACAAATGCATATTACCAAACACCTTGGTCTTAAGTTATACTGATTTTTAAAATTACCCAATGACTTTTCTTCTAAGTGATAACAGGAATCCAATTTTCAACTGGGCTGCGCTCCAGTCCATTTTTTTATTCCCTTCAGTCGCAAACGTCCCTCCGTCTCATTTATTCGGATGTACGTCATTGATTACACTGCATGAGTGGACACTTCTGGCGGAACCCTTGCAATGGGCTGAATTGGAACGTCCTAAGCCCTTGATCACTTTGAATCAGCTATAGAGTTGGTTTATTGTTTACATTTTTCCCCTTACAAATTTGTTTGGTGCAGCATTCTATGTGTATATAGGTATGCTAGGGCTGTTATAAATGTAAAAAAATATTTATATATTATAGAGTTGTTTAGGGTGGGCATAAATTAAACGCAATCTGCGATGACGTCACAATTGTGTTGCATTGTGGATTATGGAGTGGCCTGAAGTGTGCATATGAAGCAGACTCATTTCCTCGGTCCAAATCGAGGGGTCGAGGGTCTATCCATACAAACTTCCCTCGTTCACTACACGAGTGAGTGTCTAAAAGTGGAGCGGAAGGCAGCCCTGATCATTTACTTTAGGCTTTGAATTCTATTGCTACTGAAATGTCTCTTGCTTTCTAAAACCTTGCTCCAGGTGAGGCTCAAACTCACAACCTCGGCATTGCTCTGCTGCATACTGCCTTATAAGTATCGCACGCTGAGCCGATTGCGCCACTGGAGCTGCTGCCTCAAAGGCATATTACCAAATGCCATGTGAGAAAGCCACACCGGATTGGTCAATTTTAAGACCAGACCACTAAATTTAAATGCACAAGCAAGTCCCACTTCATGGAAGACTAGCATACAAGCTACCTAATGTTAGTGCCTCAGTTGAAGCTGGGCATTCAATAGTAGGCTGGTTTTCAATTAGACTGACCTTTCACAAGACCCCGTGAATTTTTTCTAACTGATTACGGACATCTGATTTTCAACCAATCTTTAATTTTAAGCCATGACCTCCATTGCTACTGAAATGTCTCTCAATTTCTAAATCTTTGAGGTGAGGCTCGAAATCACAACGTCAGCATGGCTATGCTGCATACTGCCTTTTAAGTACCACACACTGACCAATTGCGCCACTGGAGTGATTAACATAAATGCATATTACACCTTGGTCTTTAGTTAGACTGATTTTAAAAACTAACCCCTGACTTTTCTTCTAAGTGATAACAGGAATCAAATTTTCAACTGGGGCCTCATGTATAAAACTTTGCGTCGATTTCATCCTAAAAGTGTGTGCATGCACAAAAGCTAGATTTTGCATACGTACAAAAGTTTTCAGATTTATAAAACCATGCGCATGCCAGAACCTGCGCAAAAATCGCTTTATTAATCCCAGTCAGTTGAAGATTTTGCGTATATGTGCATCTCCACCCCAACTCCTCACAGAAATCACCATATATGGAGCTTACAACGCCTAGTTTTACTATGCATAACCTCATCTGCATATTATTTCCATGCATATTCCATCCACGTGACACCATGTTTAATGCCGTTAAGGGTACAATACATTAGGAAAATATGAGATATGGACTATAAATGCTTTTTGAGACATCACATTGCTATTCAGTGTCCTTAAAAATAAATTTCAGAGAAAGTTTTCAGAGTTGCTCTCATTCTTTTCCACTGGCCAAAGAGTATTTTAAATGGTTTTAAACAAATCAGATTCATGCAATTTTGTCTATAAGGTAAACATATATTTTAGAATGTTTATATATTTTAATGGAACGAGATAGGCCTTATTTTTGCAGTGTAAATAACTGACTCATCCCGTCAATGACAAAACATTTTGAAAATAAAACACTCATATCTTAGTTCCCTTCAAATTCTATATTTTAAATACAATGGTGTTTGTCACAATATTGGGAAGAGCATGAAGGCTACTGTCTGTGCACGACACCTGTGAACAGAGGTTCTAGAGTACTGTCATCAAACCTGTTCAAACCAGCCAATGGACTGTTTGATCAACGAGCACATTCTTATGTCTGTCTTTACTGTCTATGTTCCAAAGCCATCTGACGAAGTCAAGTTCACATCAATAATTATTATTCGCGCAAAAGTATTTTCTCAGAACATGAGTTTTGCTATTTAGAACACAATTTAAAGCGGAATTGTCATACGCTAAGCAATCCTCGCTGTGATTAAAACATTAAATCACCTTACAAATTTGTTTGATGCAGCATTCTATGTGTATATAGGTATGCTAGGGCTGTTATAAATGTTAAAAAAATTATTTATATATTATAGAGTTGTTTAGGGTGGGGATAAATTAAACGCAATCTGCGATGACGTCACAATTGTGTTGCATTGTGGACTATGGAGTGGCCTGAAGTGTGCATATGAAGCAGACTCGTTTCCTCGGTCCAAAGCGAGGGGTCGAGGGTCTATCCATATAAACTTCCCTCGTTCACTTCACGAGTGAGTGTCTAAAAGTGGAGCGGAAGGCAGCCCTGATCATTTACTTTAGGCTTTGAATTCTATTGCTACTGAAATGTCTCTTGCTTTCTAAAACCTTGCTCCAGGTGAGGCTCAAACTCACAACCTCGGCATTGCTCTGCTGCATACTGCCTTATAAGTATCGCACGCTGAGCCGATTGCGCCACTGGAGCTGCTGCCTCAAAGGCATATTACCAAATGCCATGTGAGAAAGCCACACCGGATTGGTCAATTTTAAGACCAGACCACTAAATTTAAATACACAAGCAAGTCCCACTTCATGGAAGACTAGCATACAAGCTACCTAATGTTAGTGCCTCAGTTGAAGCTGGGCATTCAATAGTAGGCTGGTTTTCAATTAGACTGACCTTTCACAAGACCCCGTGAATTTTTTCTAACTGATTACGGACATCTGATTTTCAACCAATCTTTAATTTTAAGCCATGACCTCCATTGCTACTGAAATGTCTCTCAATTTCTAAATCTTTGAGGTGAGGCTCGAAATCACAACGTCAGCATGGCTATGCTGCATACTGCCTTTTAAGTACCACACACTGACCAATTGCGCCACTGGAGTGATTAACATAAATGCATATTACACCTTGGTCTTTAGTTAGACTGATTTTACAAACTAACCCATGACTTTTCTTCTAAGTGATAACAGGAATCAAATTTTCAACTGGGGCCTCATGTATAAAACTTTGCGTCGATTTCATCCTAAAAGTGTGTGCATGCACAAAAGCTAGATTTTGCATACGTACAAAAGTTTTCAGATTTATAAAACCATGCGCATGCCAGAACCTGCGCAAAAATCGCTTTATTAATCCCAGTCAGTTGAAGATTTTGCGTATATGTGCATCTCCACCCCAACTCCTCACAGAAATCACCATATATGGAGCTTACAACGCCTAGTTTTACTATGCATAACCTCATCTGCATATTATTTCCATGCATATTCCATCCACGTGACACCATGTTTAATGCCGTTAAGGGTACAATACATTAGGAAAATATGAGATATGGACTATAAATGCTTTTTGAGACATCACATTGCTATTCAGTGTCCTTAAAAATAAATTTCAGAGAAAGTTTTCAGAGTTGCTCTCATTCTTTTCCACTGGCCAAAGAGTATTTTAAATGGTTTTAAACAAATCAGATTCATGCAATTTTGTCTATAAGGTAAACATATATTTTAGAATGTTTATATATTTTAATGGAACGAGATAGGCCTTATTTTTGCAGTGTAAATAACTGACTCATCCCGTCAATGACAAAACATTTTGAAAATAAAACACACATATCTTAGTTCCCTTCAAATTCTATATTTTAAATACAATGGTGTTTGTCACAATATTGGGAAGAGCATGAAGGCTACTGTCTGTGCACGACACCTGTGAACAGAGGTTCTAGAGTACTGTCATCAAACCTGTTCAAACCAGCCAATGGACTGTTTGATCAACGAGCACATTCTTGTGTCTGTCTTTACTGTCTATGTTCCAAAGCCATCTGACGAAGTCAAGTTCACATCAATAATTATTATTCGCGCAAAAGTATTTTCTCAGAACATGAGTTTTGCTATATAGAACACAATAAATACAAGGAAGTTAGTATAAAAAGTATAAGTTTGCCTGAACTGTCCAACAGTACTTCCTCTGGGAGAACCCAGTTCTTCTGAGGAGTCATTTGCTCCAACTTGTTTTCTTCTTGTTGGTTATTATTTAACAACGTTTCTTGCCCATTGGATTGATATTTTCTTTTGTTTATTTAAATCCCTATACATTGTGTTATATTTCTGTAACAGATCATTTTCTATTGAATAAATAATCTTGCAAGTCAAACTATTTGTTTGTATGTGTGGACCTCTTTATGTGACGGTCGGGAACGAGCTGGCCGTGAGATAAATTGGGTGGCTCGTCCGCGATCCTTTGGAGTAGGAAATGTTGGTGAGTAGCTATGTGATTATTTTTGTGAATGGTCACCTTTTTGAATGAGAACTCCGGTTAGGAAGAGTGTGTCCAGCTGGGTTGTGTATAAAATCCTTCCGACGGAACACTGGTTGTTGTTTTGTTTATTATGTTGTCTTTGTTTAGTTTTTGAGGGTTATTCTGGGTGGAGATTTAAATCTCTGTCGGGGGTACGCTTTCGGACTTTCAGTTTGACTGATCGTCACTGAGTTTAGCGTTTAATATCACCCCGAGCCCGGTACATCCTCGAAGACTAGATAGGAATTAATTAGTGTTTTCTTTCAGATAGGAGCTGGAGTGTCTCAGTTCATGGAGGTGAACCTATTCAGAAAATTTATGTGATTTGTGAATAGATACGTTTTATGAATAGGTGTGGTTTTTTTTGTGCGTTCTTTTCTTTCCCGCGAACCTACAATGTGTTATGACTTGTAGTAAGTCTTTGAAGTTTTTGTAAATGAGTAGGTTACGTAACGGACTGACGAAGTTTCTTTTTGAAGCAGTGGCTTATGGGAGATGTTCTAGTAAGCACGACCATCTCGCTTGCGTGAACTGTTTGTTTGTGTTGTTGCATAGGTGTGTGTTAGAACGAAGATGTGCTTGAAGATTTCTTCGCTTGTCTCTCGGAATCTTATTGAGAGGTGTACAAAGGAGCAATTATTACACATTGCCGAACGCTTTAGTATCGATCTTAATACTCAAGATAAGAAACTGAAGGAAATGCTCGTAACAACTTTGAAACGATCACTCGTGGATAGAGGTGTTTTAGAGGTAAGAACTGAGTCTATTGCTCCAAGTGAATCTTTGGTGTTTTCTCCTTGTGATGTTGATGTTGAAACAATAAACTGAAATTTCGAAATATGTCACTGCAAGAGAAACAGCTGTATTTAGATGAGCGTGAGGATCGCGCTATGAGAGTGAGAGAGGTAGAAAGAGAGTTTGCAGCAAGGAAATTAGAGCAACAATTATCTGTACGAAAACTGAAACTTGAGTTGGAGAGAGAAAGGGAAGATAGAACGTTTCAGTTAAAGAAGTTGGAGTTGGAGTTGGAAGCAAAAAAAACGGAAACTCCGCGAGTTGATGTGCCTTTTGTTGAATCACATCCGTTGGCTGATTATGAACCTGTGTTTGATGTTCACAAGAATGTGAGATTAGTTCCGCCATTTTCTGAAAAGGAAATAGAGAAATATTTCTATCACTTTGTTGCTTTATCTTTGAAATGGCCGAAAAAGTTTTGGACTTTATTGTTACAATGTGTTTTCACAGGTAAAGCCCAGGAAGTTTATTCTGCTCTCACCATGGAACAGAGTGGGGAGTATGATATTGTGAAATCTGCTGTGTTACATGCATATGAACTCGTGCCTGAAGTGTATCACCAAAAATTTTGGAGTTTTAATAAAAATGATGAATGCACTTATGTTGAATTTGCAAGGGAAAAGGAGAATCTTTTTGATCGATGGTGTACTTCAATGAAAATCACCACTAAAGAGCAGTTAAGAGAATTGGTGCTTTTGGAGGAGTTTAAGCATTGTATTCCTCATGCTGTGGCTACATATCTCACTGAACACAAGGTGAGTAAACTTTCTGAAGCTGCTGTTATGGCTGATGAGTTTGTGTTAACCCATCGTGGATCATTCAGTTCAGTCAGCCTTAAAAACGACATGAGTAAGTCCAAGTTTCGCTCTCAATTCAAGACAAAGCCTGTTGTGATGGGGCAAAATATTAAAGTGGCAGTAGTTGAGAAGTCTAAGGCTGCATTTTCAAAAGATATGGTATGCTTTTATTGTAAAAAAACCTGGCCACAAGATCTCTGATTGTCTTGTTCTTAAGAAGAAAGAAAGACTTTCAAAACCTGTTGCTTTAGTTGCTACATCCCCATTCACAAATGACACTCTTGAGGAAAGAGATATCACTTTGTCTCGTTCCTGTGGTAAACCTGCTATGCAGAGTGTTACTCGCTCTGATCATGCACCCTTTATCACTGAAGGAACTGTGTCTTTATCTGGTTCGAAGGAAATTGTGTCAGTGCGTATTCTCCGAGATACGGGAGCTGCGCAGTCGTTTCTTATAGAAGGAATTTTGCCTTTAACTTCTAAAATGGCTACTGGACCCCATGTATTGGTACGGGGTTTTGAGATGGGGTTTGTTGAAGTGCCTTTACATCGAATCCATCTTTCCTCTGCCATAGTATCTAGCAATGTTGTAGTTGGTGTCCGTTCTGCACTTCCAGTTCCTGGGATTACGTTTATTCTTGGAAATTATTTAGCTGGGGGAAATGTTTGAGGAGAGAGTAATGTGGCAGCTCCTCTGATTTGTTCCCAGCTTGTGCAGTCACTCGATCGATGGCTAAACGACTATCTGAAAATCAGGATGACAAGGTTCCACTCAATGATACCTTCTTTCCTGCTGTTGATGCCCATTAATTAAAATCTGATGTCTGTAAATGTTTCGAACAGAAAGACTTAAAGGTCCACTCTTTGCCAACTTCTGATCAGGATGAATTTACTGAACTGAAAAGTGAATCTGTTGATACATCTGAGGTCATGCCCACTCCTGAGAACATTAGTACTGATCTTTCTAATGTTGATGATTGTTCTTTGACTTCTCTTTTACAGATCTCGAGAGAGGAACTAATTCGAGCACAACAGACCGATGGCACACTTAAGTCTTTATTTTTTGCAGCAGGGTCTAACAGGGGTTCTGATGATCTTTCTTCCTTGTATTTTCTTGAAGACGGTCTTCTTTGTAGGAAGGGGATTATGCATAAGGATAATGTGGAACCTAAAACTCCGATTGTACTTCCTCTGCCATTTAGAGTTCCTGTGCTGAAATTGGCTCACCAAGGACTTGCTGGTCATACCGGAGTCGGGAAAACGTATGGTCGTATTATGCGACAGTTTTACTGGCCTAGAGTAAAAAGAGAGGTGGCCAAATATATACGATCCTGTCATACGTGTCAGATTACCGGTAAGCCAAATCAGAAAATACCAGCTGCTCCATCACAGCCTATTTCTGTGGTTTCCAACCCTTTTGAACATTTGATTATTGACTGTGTTGGTCCTCTGCCACGGTCTAGGGCTGGTCACCAGTATCTACTTACCATTATGTGCCAGACTACCCGTTATCCTGCAGCTTACCCATTGAGGTCTATCACCACTAAGTCTATTTTGAAAGCCCTCACTAATTTCATGTCTATCTTTGGTATTCCCAAGATTATTCAATCAGATCAGGGTTCAAGTTTTATGTCGACACAGTTTTCAAAAGCCTTGCGTCAACTTAGAGTTACCCACAATGTTTCTAGTGCTTACCATCCACAGAGTCAGGGGGCTCTTGAAAGGTTTCATCAAACCTTGAAGTCTCTCTTAAGGTCATATTTTGTGGAACTCGATGCGGATTGGGAAGAGGACCTGCCGTGGATGTTACTGGCTATACGTGAAGTAACCCAAGAAAGTATGGGTTTTAGTCCAGATGAATTAGTGTTTGGTCATGCAGTACGAGGACCTACTGCTGTTTTAGCTGGTGAATGGCATACTACTAAGCCTCCAGAATGTATTGCAGACTATATTGGTGGGTTTCGCTGCAGACTTTATGAGGCAAGGGCTATAGCTCAAAAGAAATTGGGTAAGTCTCAAACAAAAATGCAACGACTTTTTGACAGGAAGGCTAAGTTTAGGAGTTTTCAGGTGGGTGATCAGGTATTGGCTTTATTACCTCTTCTAACCCATTTCAAGCCAAGTTAACTGGACCTTATAGTATAGCTAAGCATCTTTCAGATAATAATTATCTGTTGAATACTCCTGATTGTCGGAGGAAAGTTCAGGTTTGTCACATTAACTTGTTAAAATCCTATGTTGCTTCAGGAAGTTCTGCTTCTGTTGGTATTGTGACACCATGTGATCCTTCTAATCTAGAACAACAGTCTGTGGTTCCTTCTCCTCCTTTTTGCAGTATGAGTGGTGATGCTTCCAGGAATTTTGACGAGGATGGGAATCTTCTTTCTCAGGAAAAAGTAGATGGACGACTTAACAACTCTAAAGTTCTTGCTGATTTGTCCTGTCGTTTGTCTTATTTGGACGAGAAAGAAATGACATTATTGAGTTAGTAATGTCCTTTCCTTTACTCTTTCTTGATGTTCCTGGTCGTACCTCTGTCATTGAACATGACATTGATGTAGGAACATCCTCTCCCATTAAGCAAAGCGCTTATAGGGTTAATCCAGTAAAACGAGAATTGTTACAGCAAGAGGTGAACTATTTACTTACTCACAAATTGTCTGAATCTAGTTTTAGTTTATGGAGCTCCCCCTATGTTTTAGTGAACAAACCAGATGGATCATATCGATTTTGCACCGATTATCGAAAACTTAATTCTTTAACCAAACCCGACTGTTTCCCTTTACCTCGTATTGACGACTGTGTCGATCATGTTGGCTCTGCCCAATATGTGAGTAAGTTTGACCTTCTGAAGGGGTATTGGCAGGTGCCTTTAACTGCCCGAGCAAAAGAGTTATCTGCATTCGTTACCCCTGATGCCTTCCTGCAGTATACGGTAATGCCTTTTTTTAGGGTCGAAATGCCCCTACTACTTTCCAACGTTTGGTGAATCGTATATTGTATGGAATGTCTGGATGTGAGGCATATCTTGATGATGTCGTCTTGTATAGTTCTTCCTGGTCTGAACATCTTAACCAAATAAAATACTTATTTTTACGTCTAGCTGAGGCTAATTTGACTATCAACTTTGCTAAGTCTGAGTTTGGAAAAGCGACTGTTACGTACTTGGGTAAAATCGTTGGAAATGGTCATGTATACCCCATTGGTGCTAAAGTCAAAAGCCATTTGTAATTTTCCTACTCCTACCAACCGATGTGAGTTACATAGATTTTTCGGAATGATAGGTTATTATCTGAGTTTTTGCCAGAATTTTGTCAGCGTGGTTTCTCCTTTGACTGATTTATTGAGTCCAAAGGTCCAAAGGCCCCTATTTTGAACGCTCCAAATTTCGAGAAGTCTTTTAGTCTTGCAATTGATGCTAGCGCTTGCGGAGCAGGCGCTGTTGTTTTGCAAGAAGATTCAAATGGCGTTGAACATCCTGTTAGTTATTTTTCAAAGAAGTTAAAACGTCATCAACAGGTTTACTCAACTATTGAAAAGGAAGCTCTTGCCCTTGTGCTGGCGGTACAACATTTTGAGGTATATTTAGGGTTCAATTGCTGCCCCAATTATCGTTCATACAGATCATAAGCCTCTGGTTTTTCTAAATCGGATGAGAAATCGAAATCAACGACTTATGCGGTGGAGTCTTATTTTACAGCCTTTTCACCTGGAAATTAAGCATGTACGAGGGAAAGATAACATAATAGCTGACACTCTTTCTAGAATGTAACATCATGATATCACTGTTGCATGCTTCTCTCTTCTTTTTCTGTTTGCATTTCTAGGGCCCAGAGGTGCTGAGAGATGAGGTGGAGTGAGAGATGCTTCATGGATAGAGGGACCATATCTTTGACCTTTTTGAATTGTTCCTTCATATGTTGCTTTTATGTTTTTCTCTCTCATTCTTTCTTTGATTCTTTGCAGAATCTTTTTGAGGATTCCCGTCTTTTCCTTCTTTACCTGATGGTGGCAGGATAACATCAGAATGTGACGTCACTGTTAATTGGATAACTCATGGGTGGAGAGTATAAATGTTTGGCTGAACTGTCCAACAGTACTTCCTCTGGGAGAACCCAGTTCTTCAGAGGAGTCATTTGCTCCAACTTGTTTTCTTCTTGTTGGTTATTATTTAACAACGTTTCTTGCCTATTGGATTAATATTTTATTTTGTTTATTTAAATCCCTAGACATTGTGTTATATTTCTGTAACAGATCATTTTATTGAATAAATAATCTTGCAAATCAAACAATTCGTTTGCATGTGTGGACCTCTTTTCCTTCATATGTTGCTTTTATGTTTTTCCCTCTCATTCTCTCTTTGATTCTTTGCAGAATCTTTTTGAGGATTCCCGTCTTTTCCTTCTTTACCTGATGGTGGCAGGATAACATCAGAATGTGACGTCACTGTTAATTGGATAACTCATGGCTGGAGAGTATAAATGTTTGGCTGAATTGTCCAACAGTACTTCCTCTGGGAGAACCCAGTTCTTCAGAGGAGTCATTTGCTCCAACTTGTTTTCTTCTTGTTGGTTATTATTTAACAACGTTTCTTGCCCATTGGATTAATATTTTATTTTGTTTATTTAAATCCCTAGACATTGTGTTATATTTCTGTAACAGATCATTTTATTGAATAAATAATCTTGCAAATCAAACAATTCGTTTGCATGTGTGGACCTCTTTATGTGATGGTCGGGAACCCACTATTGAGATAGTCATGCACTGTTTTGAGATTTACCTGTAATTTTGTAGAATAAAATGCTATATTAAGAAGTCAGTTTACTCATTTTTTGAGGTGAAATAACCTCATTGTCTGTATTGTGGGAAACTAGTGTCGATATTTTAAAGGGGTCATCGGATGCGACATGCACTTTTACAAGCTGTTTGAACTGAAATGTGTGTTGGCAGTGTGTGTACACAACCACCCTATAATGATAAAAATCCACCCAGTGTTTTTTTTAATCTCTTTAAATCATTTCCCCTTTCTCAAATCGAGCCGATCTCAGTTTTTTTTAATGAATCTTTGCAAATCGCCTTTCCTAATAATGTACTAGTTAGCGAGTTTTATGATGGATACGACTAAAGTTTACCGTCTCTCAGTATGTTTATAAGTGTGATGGTCTAAGGCTGCTTTGCAGCTTCAGGACCTGGACGACTTGCCATAATTGATGGAACCATGAAATCTGCACTCTATCAGAAAATCCTGAAGGAGAATGTCCGGCCGTCAGTTTGTGACCTCAAGCTCAAGCGCACTTGGGTTATGCAGCAGGACAATGATCCCAAACACAGCAGCAAGTCCAACTCTGAATTAGGATTGGGCCGATAGACGATGCCGGTGCCTCACGATGTTGAGCCGGCGTGTGGGGTTGTGTGTGTGTGATTTTACTCTGCAGTTTACTCTGCAGACAAGGGCCATTTGAAATCTAGTTACGGTTTACAATATCATTCATGACACAGCAGATTGAAAATCATTATGAGACAACAATATTACTACTGCAGTTGAATCCTGATTGCAACTACATCCAAATCTCCACCCAGTCTTAAATGCTCTGCATGGGAAGAGTTGTTTTAGTTTCTGTACATGCCCACTTCACTAACTATATAAGTGCAGTAATTGCTCACATAGCTTAGAAGGCTCAGTTATGGCGCTTTTCCACTGCATGGTACAGCACGGTAGGCTCGGTAAGGTTCACTTTTGGGGGGTTTTCCACTGGGTACAGTACCTGGTACATTTTTTAGTACCACCTCGGTTGGGGTTCCAAGCGAACTGTACCGTTACCAAAACGTGACGTGTAAACTCTGCTGATCACGTATTGGCCGGAGAGGATCGTCACTACCTGCGTCACTGAACTTGCGACACAAACACAAAAGAACCGCTAGATTTAAATCAGCACAGCCAGCGAAGGATCGAACGCAAC
>NW_015646384.1:155114-187538 GCF_001515625.1 Sinocyclocheilus rhinocerous | reverse complement strand
GGTACTAAACTGCAGTGGAAACGCAAACCGAGCTTAGCTGAGTCGTACCGAGCCGAGTCGTACCACGCAGTGGAAAAGCGCCATTAGACTGTGTATTTACCTAGTTAAAGTTGAGGATGCCATCAGGGCAAATGTGATTTGTATGAAGAATTCTTGATGGGGAAAGAAGAAGTCAAGTCCCCTTTATTTATATAGTGCTTTATACAATACAGCAAGGTTATTTTCGTAAACGAAAGCTAAAACTAAGACGAAAACGATTGATGAAAAACAATTTCGTAAACTGAAATAAAATAAAAAATGTCAAGATATTTGAAAAACTAAAACGAAACGAAACTAACAACAGTTATGGAAAAACTAACTGAAATAAAATAATAATTAACTCGTAATCATTACGTTCTCACCCCTTGGTTGAAAAATATATGAGCTCTGTGGTGGTTTAGGGAAATACCTGTAAATGGCGCATCACGCATGAGGTTATCTGATGGAGAGACGCAAAGAGTCCTGCACGGGTCCTGTTTGGTAAACCCGCACCTGCAATACTTAACAGAACACCCGACCCGTTATCCGACAGCAGCACTAATTTAATTCTGTACCAGGCCAGAACCGTTTGACAAAGACCGCGAGTCGCGACCCGAACTGAACCTGCATTAAAGGGGTCATATGATGCGATTTAGTGCTTTATACAATACAGCAAGGTTATTTTCGTAAACGAAAGCTAAAACTAAGACGAAAACGATTGATGAAAAACAATTTCGTAAACTGAAATAAAATAAAAAATGTCAAGATATTTGAAAAACTAAAACGAAACGAAACTAACAACAGTTATGGAAAAACTAACTGAAATAAAATAATAATTAACTCGTAATCATTACGTTCTCACCCCTTGGTTGAAAAATATATGAGCTCTGTGGTGGTTTAGGGAAATACCTGTAAATGGCGCATCACGCATGAGGTTATCTGATGGAGAGACGCAAAGAGTCCTGCACGGGTCCTGTTTGGTAAACCCGCACCTGCAATACTTAACAGAACACCCGACCCGTTATCCGACAGCAGCACTAATTTAATTCTGTACCAGGCCAGAACCGTTTGACAAAGACCGCGAGTCGCGACCCGAACTGAACCTGCATTAAAGGGGTCATATGATGCGATTTAAATTTTTCCTTTCTCTTTGGAGTGTTACAAGAAAACGAACTGAAGTAGAAATATTATGTAATTGTAACTTTATTTTTTTATTTTAAAAACTTCATTAAGTGTAATTTTAACAAATAAGTCCATTTTAATCTTCAGTATTATAGTAATGTAGTACCAACTGACTCTCGTGTATATTTTACAGCATTTGTTGAGAGATTTTTTTTCCTTGAAAATTTGGCATGTACTGTATCTGATATATATACAAAATAATCAATATTGAATCGAATCGAATCGAATTGGTAATCGAATCGAAAGCTTGTGAATGAGAATCGAATCGAATTGTGAAATTTGTGTCAAAACCCAGCCCTACTGAAGAGCTTAGCTTTTTTCTTTTACCATTAAACTCAGTATTTGAATATGCTATTTAGAAATCTATTGTAAACAACATGTAGTAATAATGGAGGCATTTTAAAATCAGGAAATGACTATGAGAACGGGATGCAACCTTAAAACACATACACAAAGAGCTAAAACAGACTTGAATAGGCGTGCAACTTTTTTTTACCAATAATCAGTGATGGTTGACTGTAGATGGGCGTTTCTGCTTCTTGAAGCAGTTTCACAATCTGGTGGTTCTTGATTGGATGCTCTGATATCATTTACCAGATGGTTGGAGTGAAAAGCATCTGTGACGGGGTCCTTAAGGATTGAACTAGTCTTTATTGAATCTAATCGAGTAAATGTCCTAGGTGTTTGGCAGAATCTGCTACAATTTGCATTCTAGAACTAAGCATCTGCCATAAGAAGCTGTCTTAAAACCAGTTGTTGAAGTTGGCTAGGATATTTGATTGCTTGCCAAGCTTTTTGCAGAGAAAGAAGAGGCACTGCAATTCTTTTTTAAACACAAAGCAGGGGTGACTTGTTTTCTGGTTAAAATATCTAAAAATCCTTGAATCCAGATAACTTATACTATTTACTTGAGAAGCAAGTTTACTTTAGACTTTTTAGAGAACGCAGCTTTAATGCCAGTATATTTTGTCTTACTTCAAGTAAAAAATATCTGACAGTGCAGTAAGACAAAATACAGCAATATTAAGGACTGAATAAGATGAAAACATAACATCTTATGCAGTACTGCTTCTCGAGTTAATTTATGATGTTTATAGGTTTCAGATATTAATATTCATTATGTCAATGAAGACAACTGCTAGCTGGTTGGCACGTCTTTAGATGAATGCCCCACCAGAGTAAGTGTTCTCATGTTAGATATCCACGTAATTCATCCAGTGCCTTTTAAAATGTTCTCCTGCTGCAGAATATACTGTACACCACTGTGTTCAGACTTTAAAGTGAAAGGAGTCACAGGATGTTGAAGCTCCACATGACCATTCTCTTCAACATCCTACAACTCCTTTCAGTTTAACATCTGGAAATAAAATGTCTGGGTCATGTGCATTTGGAATATGGTCAAGAAACAACCAAGCACCTTCACAGTTTTTGCACATTCTGTTATCAATTTAGACCCAAACATTTTTATTTAGTGAGTAAAAAGTAAAAGAAAGAACAAAATAAGTAAAGTGTATCTATGCTGAATAATGAAACAATCATTTAAACATAATCTGATACAGACATAAGCAAATGTTTGGATTCAGATTAATTGAAACCCAAGTCTAGCTTCCAATGACATCTCTAACTGATACCAGAATGAAAAGTCTGCATATTTAACTGATAAAACTGAAGAAGGAAATTAAAATGAAGAATCTTACTAATACTGGGTGGAAAAATATGAGCAGACACGAGTCTCAGTCAGCCTTGGCTTTGTTTCCACTGGTGTTTTGACACTTGTAAGTATTTTTTCTAACCCAGATTTCATTTGTTTTCCTGTTCACACTGCTGAATAGCAAATCCTGTATATCCTTTTCATCTCCCTCCCCCCAGACAAGAACAACTATTTATTATAGCTGTAAGCAGTTGTCAACACTGTGCCAAATCCACATGGCTTTAAAAAAAACAGTTGATATAATTTAAACTAAGAAACCATATATTTAATGGGAAAAGAAGATTTTGTTCAATGGAAATGTTCATTTACCCCCATACACTGATGATGATGTAATGGTCAGATTTCCATCTCTTTATCTGTCTGCAAAGACGAAATGTTATCAAATGACATTTCCATCAGTTATAAGTGCATGAAAACAGCAAATATGCAACACACCATCTCGCTGGGATCACACCAGGGCCAACACAAGAAAGAGTAGGGGAAAACTAGTTACTAGTTTAATCCATTTATTTAGAGCAACTACAAGTGATTCATTCTAATAAGGTAGTTACGTAATTTAATAAATTTAGAGTTAATTGATGTTTAAAGTGAAGTTTTAGTGAATTTTGAATAATAATGATAATAATAGTTTTATAATATTTTTAACATTTAAACTAGATGTTACTACATGACATACTGTCAAGTTACCTGACTTGTCAAGGTAAATTGTCCCTGTGATAAGGGGAACCCAATAAATGCAACCAGCAGAAAAAAGAAAATACCCTAGGTCCTGGACAACATTGAAAGACAACAGGGTGTTTTTACTGGCGCTACCAGCTTAGTTCACTTTCAAAACAGGTTTTATTGTCTATCTCTCCATCTCCTCTGGCTTCTACCTCTGTGAAGCTTAGAGGAGTGAAAGTAAAACAGTGAAATATGATCAGTGGGATGCAGTGGTGGCAGATGGATGAGCTAGTGTCCAGTCAGGTGGACATATGAGATTGGAAGCGACAGGAGGAGTTGGGATCCATGATTTAAAGATGAGTGTTAAAGGAGGATTCTAAAAAGTCCATTTTATTCTCCTGAGATATCACTTATTATTGCGCTGTCGATAAGAACACCTGGGAACACACATACTTGTGAAGTTATAAAAGGGACAGACAGAAAATGTGAGAGAGGGGAAGGGGGAACCAGTCTGAATTAGTGTCACCAAACTAAGTTACCAAAATAATGACTATTTTCAATCAGGTTTCCAAAACACACACCCAGCTTCCATTGTTCAACAAACAGCCAAAAACATAGCATGTTTTGCCAGTGCTTAATTTTTTTTAATTAAGTAAAGCAATCAGTGTTGTCATGGTGTCATTCTCATATACAGTATAATAAAATAATGCAGATCAGACAAAAAAAATTTATTAGCATAATTAAATTATTTTAATTACAACTGTTGATGATAATATTGCACTAGCAATGTAGTTGTTTTTCACATGGTCACAATATTCCCATTGTTTTTGATAAAAGTTGATACATTTATAGATTAATATATCAAATGTTTGAATATTAATTTAATTTTGAACAATGTTATTTTTTGTCATCTGAAATTTAATATGAAACTAAACTAAACTACACTAAAATCAAAAGCTGTAAAAATGACCACTAAATCTGTGATATGAAACCTTATTTTAATGTAGAAAGAAATACAATGCACAAGCTTGGACACAGATCTTAAAACACACGACTTGAATTCTAATAACAATCCATAAGCAATGGACATGGTGACCTAGTTCACTGCAGATTGCCACCTCATTACCGGCACACATGTACAGAATGCTCAAAAGCTCATCTAGCCTCTGGGTCATTTGAGGGCCACTTTCTCTGAAAGCAGAGATGGCTGACCTCCTGCTGCTTCAAACACCTCTGAGAGAAATGCCAATTACCAATAAGCACATCAGCGTCCATTTCACAATGCAGTCAATACACCAAGCCTTATGACATCAGTATGTTAACTCCATCTCCATTTCTTTCTATGATACCGCCGGCTACACAAGCACACACACTACCAAAGCCATGCCATGCTCATGATGCCATTGTGGCTCCAGGGTCTCAAAGGACCCTTCAAAAGCATGCACGCAAAAGGCTGGGGAGGGAGGGAATTAGAGCATATAGCACAGAAGTACTTTATCCCCCGTGTGTCTAATCACACCACTGCGAAAGGAGCTGCAGAAAAAACGTCAAGCTGCATTAATGCACACTGCAAATTACCCTGAGAAATTATAGATTTGAAAATAGGCCCTTTCACTGCCACTAGAAACAAAGGGTAGAGAAATGAAAGAGGGCTGTTTTCTGAGGATGAGGCTATTTTGGTTGCCAGCAATGGGCAGGAAGGGTCTGGGTTTGATTTATGATTGGCATGAAACAGTGGCATATTCACATTAAATACCTGCGATTTAATTACAGTGCTATAAGATTAACCCCTGTGGTGTCAAAAATTTATGCTGCTGTTGACATTCTCAAAATGTATGTGAAAAAAAATGAATTTAGGGAAAAAATTCAGGTGTTTTACCCATATTATGAACGGCACATTGCATTGTGTTTTCTTTTATGATTGAAGGAAATGTCCATAAACTTAATAGAAAACACACTGGTAATTTTCTAAAAAAAAACATTGTCCATATTTCTAAGGGTTTTTACAGTGTGTTTGCCTGCCACAACTGTTGTTCTGCTATTATTATTAAATCATACAAATCATTATTCATCAAATTTTGAAGAACAGCATTATAACTGGGAAAATATCCAGGGTATTCAAGTGCATTTGTGACATTGTAGGTCAAGACACCACATGCAACTGAATAAGGTTTAATATGTAACTAATAGATATCACCATACTTTCCCAGTTGATTGATTACATAAAAAAATATATATATATTTTGTTGACATATTGGAGTCAAAGTTTTTTTACAAAGAGTATATTGCATACCTCTTTGTAGTATTCCATAAACCAGAAAATACTGTCAATCGCCAGAAATAAAAAATTAATTGTCACTTTGTTTTTTAGGAATAAAATGCTATATAAATCAGGCAAATTATATATGAACTCACCTCTTTAAAAGGCCCTTCAGAATAATGATGGGAATAAAACTGGAAGTGGAGGTTGAAGTGGAGATTTCTGGCTCAGTGCAGAAGAAAAAAATGCATTTTAAGAAAAGGGCATTTAAACATATATGTTCTAAATGAAATGTGTCTGAAATCTGCCACTAGTCTAAAACAACACATTATGAAAGGCCAAATATCCTCAAAACTGACCACTGCATGAAAAAACAATATTTTTGCCTGTAGTGACTTGCCTTAAAAATCCAATTTCAGGTGTCTGGTTCATGGAACGAAACCACAAATACATTGCATGATTCAAATAATTGGGCAAATAGGGAATTGGCCTTTAAAACAACACAGGCAGCACTTGAACCTAAATGGTGGAATCAGCAGGAACAATTCATTAATAATAAATTCCCCCTCAGTCTGCTTTACAATTCCCCTGCCAAAAGGTCAAACCTAAATGGCAACATTTTGTCATCTTTCAGCTAAAATTCATTAGTTATTATTACTACTGCCCAGACAGTGAGACAATTAGCTGTCACAATGGTCTAATGCGGAGCACAAATAGTTTTATACTAGGAATTAACGTCAGCACACTTTCTCTACCTGAGCCTCCCCTTCTATTAAAACAGAAATGACTAAATGACTTCATATTGACTCATGAATATGAGTCATCATGGACATCTGCACTCCATCTCTCTCACACTGGCAGACATACTGCACCATCTTGCAGAAGCCTAATACTGTATGTGTATGCTCAAAAGAATACCGTTAATTATAACTGGAAAGGTTGATGCAAAACAAAATGTAATTCATTTATACATTCATTTACAGACGTGTGGAATGGCAATACCAAAAATTTTGCACAAGGATAAAATGAAATTCACATTCAGTCCTTTCCCAGGACTATCAAGCTGTCAAAACCTGTTATTTTTCACTCCTTATCTCTCACAGAATTCATGTGTGAAGTTTTACACTGAAGAAGTCTTAGTTACAACAGCATATATAGAGCCATATTACAATCCCTCATACATTTTCTACTTTCAGATCATTTCCTTTGGTATTCTGTGACAAAGCTGTTATTGTAGTCTTTCATGTAAAAACCAACTAAAAATAATTTTCCTCTGTTACAGTAAAGGTAAAAACTACTGTTGATGTTTTTATCAGTGGTTTGGACACTCATTTCTGGGTGACCAATTCCTTTAAAAAACAACTGACTCCAAATTTTGAGATATATTAAATGCAAAGGTCCAGAATATCAAAAATGATGAACACAAGTGGCTGCATAAGAAATTGTACAATTGCACAAATAGCAGAAAGTTGCTGTCTGCTACATGACCAGAATAGACCTGTGGCTCATTTTTGGGTCATGACGCACCAGTTGAGACCTACTGCAATTCATTTTTTCTTTATGGTTTGTCATCAAAAGGCTTCATTGCTCAAAAATAAGTAGGCTCTGCCCAGACTAACGTGATAAAAATATGTTTCAATTCTCTGTAATACAATGCTGCATCTTCCTTGACCTTGTATTATTAACCCTACAGACATTGATGGTGACCCTTCACAACTTCTGTATGTGTGGTTAGTTTATTAAACACTCAATTCATGTTCACAACCCACAGTTCACTTTCACCTGATTCAATCAGAGGTTGTGTGAGTCACGGTGACCTTTCACTATATATATGACTCAAGAGCAGCGTGATTATGATTCTGATCAATCTGGATGAGGCGTCTGAGAGCCTGAGCTGCTCTCTTCCATTTACACTCTTAACAATTCAAGATTACACCTCACACTTTATCAGCCTACTTTGAAGAACCCACTGCAAAACAGTCAGTTACAATACAGCTGTACATAACTTAAATGGGTTTGATACTTCACCTGGCTGATTCTAGTAACATTATGTATTTCTAAAGCAGAATATCAATAATACTCTTACCTTGTGTCCAAGAAACAGTTCAGAACAGGGAACAAACAGTTCTTCTAGACCAGGGGTGCCCAACCCTGCTCCTGGCAATCGACTGTCCTGCAAAGTTTAGCTCCAACTCTAATCAAAGACACCTACCTTTGATTTTTAAGTGATCCTGAAGACCCTAATTAGTTGCTTCATGTGTGTTTGATTAGGGTTGGAGCTGAACTTTGCAGGACAGTCGATCGCCAGGAGCAGGGTCGGGCACCCCTGTTCTAGACCAAGGGCCACAGGTGGAGACGTACATGTGATATTGTGTTTGAAGTGCCCAACTGTCAAGTCAAAAGGAGAAGAAATTACCACTTCTGATGAAAGTAGAATGGATTCAGTGGTCAGCTGCCTTTTTATTAGAAAAGGATGAAAAAAAATAAAAGAAAATGAGTGTTTACGGATTTATACTCCCTACCCAGTAAAGCATGATGACATTTAGCCTTTATCAAAAAAGACCACCTCAGACAGCCAAGAAAGAAATTTATGTAATCGAAAATAATATGCAATGTGCATCACAGTGAGACATTCATTGTGAATGGAAATCGATTTGGTTTTCATTTTCACATTAGGAATTGTTGCTGGAGATCTTATGGATAACTGAAAATTCTTGTAGCAACAGGTTATTTTAAACCTCAGGAAATACATACATACATAATCTTGATGATTGACTAAGAAGTGATTCAATTCTGCCACTGAATTTTACTAAAAGTATTTTTTAAATAAAATTCAATTAGTAAATGTTAACTGCAAAAGCAGGTTTAAAAGAACTGACACTCAGTGTTGCATATTATAATCATTATAAAAGTATTTTTGACAACATGGTGAGACACAAAGCGTAGCAAAGCATGGGATACCTAAAAAAGAGAGAAATTGAGTTATTTAATTAAACACAGTGTGATAAGTGCCACATACAAAAATACTTCAATATTTTAATTATTCAGAATTATTCAGAAGGCCTGTAGACACGTCCCTTCTTTCCTCTGAGCTGATAAGAGTACAAGCATTTTTAGATTTTGATTGCTTCAATTTTGCTCAACAAAAGCATGGTCCAAATAGAGCTGACAGACAAGAGAAGTAGTGGAAGTAGTAATGAAAAAAGAGCAAAAAAGATGGTACAAAAAACGGGGGAAAAAAAGACGAATGAATTTCAGGACTTGACATCAAAAGAACGATTCAAGGAGAAGAGAATGAGAGATTGAGAAGAGGGCGAGTGATTATTACACTCTGAGGCTTTTACTGACTTAATTTCAACACCATGTCTGTCACTGTGCATGCATTCCCACTCCTTCATTTCTTCCAAGTCTTAATCTCATTTTAATTCCTGAAGCTTTCTGTTGGCAGGCAATGACCGACAGCATTAGACAGCCACAATTAACGACGTTGACATGTTGGGGGCGTGTTAGAACGAGCCGTTTTAGGTAGACGTGGTTGACTCTTAACTTTTATAAAGAATATCTCTTTGGATTTGAGACTTTAGTCTTTGCAACTTTACAGATCTTCTTTATGCACCAAGAGCTTGTAACACTCCAAAGAGAAAGGAAAAATTGAAATCGCATCATATGACCCCTTTTAAAGATAGATACATTATATAGTGAATATGATTCTAATACAGCAACACAGAAGTGCAGTTTTACTAAGTCATGGGTAAACAAGCATCTTGTTTAATTACAATTAAAAATACATCTGAATACACTATACAAAATGAGACTCAGACCTCCCAGATATCATGAAAGTGCCAGCAAAACCAAAATTGATACCACAGCTGCAGACTCTATTCATGAGTCTGCTCTTTCCATAGCTATCATTTCACAGTAAACATGAGTAACATTCACAAAAATGTGCAATAACTGAGAAAATGAGATCACATAGACATAAAATCTACACATTTTACTTCAACGTCAATCTTCTAATCTAACTCTAATCTAGCCTTAAGTAATGCCTGTAACCATAGTTATAGATAACAACAATAATTCATTAAATAAATAATAATTTGGTTCCATTTTTTCTATTTTGGAGAACTATTATCTATTATGGAGAACTAAGTGTGATGCTATTAAATAAAACCTTCCATTAAACACATCAATACATATTTCAAAACATACATCAATAAATGCATAACATGTAATTTAAATTCTTCAGTTGTACATTGATGGATTTATTGACACATTAATTTGCTTACTGAAACTGTGAGTGATAGCGTTGACATTTCATGATTTAATTATTAAGATTTACTAAGATTTTTGGCCATATACTGATTATAGTACACTAAGTCATCCAAGTAGACAGTCCTAAGATTAGTGACATACTTACAGTATGTCAAACACATATCAGTGACAAACTAGTTATTGACCGTTCCACTCAAACAGCTCTTCCTCTGAACAGAACCATATTTACACTCCAAACAGGACTGACAACTTATTTTGCTGTGAACACAGCCTTTTAGCACTGAGGGTTCAATTCATCATTAATGGAATCAACAAGTCTAGAGCATCATCAGAAGGATGCATTGTGGGTCAGGCAAGAACCGTAATTCTCTCAGTATGAAAGCCAGGACAGAAATGGGATGGAAAATTCAAATAGCGCATAATACATCTAAACACACAACTCCCTCCAGACATGAAATTGAATAAATCATTACATAGTACTGTATTAGCTCCACAAATCACAAAAATACAGAATGAAAATAGGGTAAATTGGAAAGAGCAAGAATCATTGTTCCATGTGCAAAAGAGTAACTGCATTAACAAAGTCACAATAGAGGCTGTCTACGTGAGAGAAAGAGAATACTTTCTAGCTATATCTAGTCATATAATTATAAATCAAAAGTATTTTGACTCAAAGTTTTTAAAGCAACCCGAGAAAACTAACACTGAAGAGTTGATTTAATGACCTCTCTAGCTGTGATTGGCTTCGTACAAAAGTCAATTTTCTTTTTCTATTCTATTTGTTTTCCCACCCATTGCTCTGCTATCACAGATATGACAGAACTCACAAGAGCTAAATCAATAGGAGACCTCAAACTTTGCAGAAGAATTAAATTGTTTATTCGCCAGAGATGCTGCCGGTACATTGTATCTCATTTGGCAAGCCTTTCTTTGATCTAAAGTTAATTTCACCGACCGCTTTTCAGCAGACCATGACCCTCTGACTTTTATTGCCTTTTTTAATCCACTTTTGTGAAAATACAAAGGCAATATTCAAAATATTACCCCCCCAAAAAAAACACCACAAGGTTCTTGCCAATCAGTGCTTCTTACTTAAATTCCTCTAAATTATGCACAATTTAGAAAGGTAAAGTATGTAAAGCTCTATATATTATGCCTGGTTTCTGAAACTTTAAAAGCTTGATGCCCAGAATCCAGTGAAATAATTAAAGTGATTAATAATGAACCATATTTGGTAGTAAAAAATAAAAAAAAATTGAAGTAACTCATGGGAGATAAAAGCAAATAGAATGGAGGATTAAACCATATTTCATGTTTTTTAAGAAAATCACATCAATGTTTTTTTTTTTTTTTTTTTTAAATCTGACTTCAGTAATACATTCGGTTATATAGATCTTATTCACCAAATTATAAGAAACTATAGTCTGCCCCAACCCAGATTCCACTCCACAATAGATGTTTGATCATGCTTATTTCCCAAAATGGCTTAATTATTATAGAGAAGAAGAAAGTTAACAGTTATGTTGATACTGCACCATTTTTGTAATAATCACATCCTGAGCAAATGGTGACCAATTGTGGAATGGGAATGGGTATGTGACACCAAAAATTAATATATAGACTACAGTATATTCATTAATATACAGACCACAGCTGTTACAACAGAAGCAACTTCATTTACAATAATGGTAGTAAACTGTAACCATATAAAAGGTTTGAGCTTGTTCCCTGTTGTGGACGTTCAGGGTTCATTCGACTCCATTGAATTCAAGGTACAACATGTACTTTGTCACTGCAATAAACATCTTCATCAAGATCTTCAATGTCCTCATCACTTTTTCTTACAAAATAAAATGGTAGAAACACTGGTGAATTTCAATTACACTCTTAGCTCCAATGAGCCACATTTTCACAACTAAGTGAGAAATGCTATTTGTGTTTATCACTGATGTACAAACACTGAACTCAATCCTTCAGATGTTGACTACCATCTGCTGGTCATAGTAGTATATTACCTCACTTGCCCACTGCCAAACTTCAAAATAGGTATGAGGACAAAAACAAAATCAATAAAAACATACATCTTTAGTTGACATACAGTGTTACAGAAATTATGCAATTTCTGTTAAACAGTTTACTACTTAAAGCTGTGTGGTTTTAATTTCACTTACTCTTCTTGTAACTGAATTTTTTATGATTTGTTGTTTCAAGCACTATGTTTTTATGGCAGTATGTGTGGCCCCACTGTCTTGTGGTGACCCTCACCGGCCCCGGTGTCTTGTGGTGACCCTCACCGGCCCCGGTGTCTTGTGGTGACCCTCACCGGCCCCGAGTCTGGTGGTGACCCTCACCGGCCCTGGTGTCTTGCAGTTACCCTCACCGGCCTTATTGTCATCTGGTTATTTCATTTTTTTTAAGAAAATCACATCAATGTTTTTTTTTTTTTTTTTTTAAATCTGACTTCAGTAATACATTCGGTTATATAGATCTTATTCACCAAATTATAAGAAACTATAGTCTGCCCCAACCCAGATTCCACTCCACAATAGATGTTTGATCATGCTTATTTCCCAAAATGGCTTAATTATTATAGAGAAGAAGAAAGTTAACAGTTATGTTGATACTGCACCATTTTTGTAATAATCACATCCTGAGCAAATGGTGACCAATTGTGGAATGGGAATGGGTATGTGACACCAAAAATTAATATATAGACTACAGTATATTCATTAATATACAGACCACAGCTGTTACAACAGAAGCAACTTCATTTACAATAATGGTAGTAAACTGTAACCATATAAAAGGTTTGAGCTTGTTCCCTGTTGTGGACGTTCAGGGTTCATTCGACTCCATTGAATTCAGGGTACAACATGTACTTTGTCACTGCAATAAACATCTTCATCAAGATCTTCAATGTCCTCATCACTTTTTCTTACAAAATAAAATGGTAGAAACACTGGTGAATTTCAATTACACTCTTAGCTCCAATGAGCCACATTTTCACAACTAAGTGAGAAATGCTATTTGTGTTTATCACTGATGTACAAACACTGAACTCAATCCTTCAGATGTTGACTACCATCTGCTGGTCATAGTAGTATATTACCTCACTTGCCCACTGCCAAACTTCAAAATAGGTATGAGGACAAAAACAAAATCAATAAAAACATACATCTTTAGTTGACATACAGTGTTACAGAAATTATGCAATTTCTGTTAAACAGTTTACTACTTAAAGCTGTGTGGTTTTAATTTCACTTACTCTTCTTGTAACTGAATTTTTTATGATTTGTTGTTTCAAGCACTATGTTTTTATGGCAGTATGTGTGGCCCCACTGTCTTGTGGTGACCCTCACCGGCCCCGGTGTCTTGTGGTGACCTCACTGGCTCCAGAGTCTGGTGGTGACCCTCACCGGCCCTGGTGTCTTGCAGTTACCCTCACCGGCCTTATTGTCATCTGGTGACTCATTACCTTCTACTTTCCTACGTCTGGGTCTCTATTCCTGAAGAGGCCTCTCCACTCTCTGTGGCATTGCTGTGTGACAAAAATGAAAAATAATAAATCAGAAATCAGTGTTGTCACTCAACATTTAACTTATTTAGACTAAACTCAGTCTGACCACACTCATCTGATCTTCATTTCTATATGGGCACATGCACAGGACAACAAACCAGATCAGTCTTTTTCCACCAACAGAACCTACTGTGTACCTGTAAGTGCATGAGCAAAGCTTTCTCCAAAAACCTATTTTTCTTCGTCGCCCAAATTTTCCAATTTTAGGCAGCTCTAATCTGGGAAAAAAAAACAAAAAAAACACCAGAACAAACACTACAATAAATGAGTTATAATACATCCATAAAAACCAAAAAGCATCGTATGTGTGCATGTTTGGGGGGTGCATGTGATCTGTGCATTAACAACTGCTTTCTAACAGCACAGGTGTGGGGGGGGTGTGTGTGTGTGTGTGTGTGTGTGTGTGTGTGTGTGTGTGTGTGTGTGTGTGTGTGTGTGTGTGTGTGTGTTTTTAGCATATGTACTTGATCTCTGTGAGTGGCAGCTGTGGAACACACTCTTAAATATAGCTGCAAGCAGCAATCACGGGGCCAAGCACTCCAGAGGCAAATTGAGAAGCTAAGCACGGCATCATCAGACCACGTTATTAGCATTTTTGTAAATTGCTTAATAACTTTTGACCACAAGGTGGCGCTGCACCCAAAATTTTTGTGTACCATCAGGGCACGGTGCCGAAGGCGCATACCGATTTTTGTAATAATAAAGTCTAAGCGTTCTTAAAATATTGCATTTTTTGACTAAATTCAAAATGGCCGACGCCCAAAATGGCTGACATGGAAAAATTTGGTATGGTTCGACTCGGCGTGATGCACCGAATCTAAAGAGACAGGTTTTGTGATTTTTGGCCAAACCATTCAGAAGTTAAGCAAAAATATGCATTTTTCATATCTCCTGACCACTAGGTGGCACTGCGCCGAAACACTGCAGGTAGTCTCAGGTAATGCTTGTTATAACACACACCAAGTTTGGTCTCAATACGCCAATCCGTTGCGGAGATATAGCCTCACGTCCATTTTTATGTGCTTTTCGTGGAATTCCTTCGTGCGTTATTCGAGAACGGTTGGACAAATCAACTTGAATTCCATAACTTTTTGCCAGCATGGTCTGAAGACGATCTGAGCCAATTTTGGTGAGAATCAGACAAACCGTCTATGACGAGTTCGACAAAGTAAGTTTTACGAACAAATTAAAAATAGCGAAAAAACTAAGCCTTGCGATTTTTGAATTTTCGTGTTCATTCGACTCGGCATGAGCCAAGGATTCACAGGAAAAAATAATTTTCCATTTGTGCCTTACGGTTCAAAAGTTATTAGCATAAAGAAATTGCAACTTTGGACAAGTGGTGGCGCTAGAGAGTAGGAGGTAGAGACTCCAAACTTGCTGTGGTTAATGTTGAGACTGTCCCCTATGGTGGTGGGAACTGTAGTTCTTGAGAAACTGGTCTACATGCTGAACAGTTGTCCTGTCAATCAACAGACAATAAAACAACTGGGAACATTTGCAAGCTTTTATGTTAAAGAAGCTAACTCGGCATGAGCCAAGGATTCACAGGAAAAAATAATTTTCCATTTGTGCCTTACGGTTCAAAAGTTATTAGCATAAAGAAATTGCAACTTTGGACAAGTGGTGGCGCTAGAGAGTAGGAGGTAGAGACTCCAAACTTGCTGTGGTTAATGTTGAGACTGTCCCCTATGGTGGTGGGAACTGTAGTTCTTGAGAAACTGGTCTACATGCTGAACAGTTGTCCTGTCAATCAACAGACAATAAAACTGGGAACATTTGCAAGCTTTTGTTAAAGAAGCTAATCCTCTGTCAGGAGGACTGTAAGGAATTATGTAATTATCAGTTGCTCAGAGTGTCAGGGATCTGGAAGGAGGACCCAATTGCAGTGCGAGTAACAAGGGTATATTGACAAAACAGATCAATACAAAAGGGTAGTGAGGTGCACAAGTGATACCACAACAGGAACACAGTAAACAGATAGCTAGGGAAGGCCACTGGAACAGCCTCAGACATCAACTGGCAGAATACTACAGCAGCAGAGGACGTGGCAAGACCAGGCCGGTGGAGAGACCAGAGCAAGGCACCAGAGAGCAGAGCTCAGATACTTATTGACCATAAACTCTGAAGCACCCCAGACGCCAGGCAAGGGAACCAGTGGACAGGAACAGGTCAGGACAGGAACTCTAACACCACAACAAGACAAAACATAGCTCCACAGGAACACAATAAACTCTGAAGCACCCCAGACACCAGGCAAGGGAACCAGTGGACAGGAACAGGTCAGGACAGGAACTCTAACACCACAACAAAACAAAACAAAACATAGCTCCACATGAACACAAATTACTCCAAGACAGGCAAGAGAATAAACAAAAGGACTAATTAAAAAAAAAATAAAGTTAACCAACACAAATAACTAAAATATCAACCAAAAAATGAAAACAAAAGATCAGGACTAAGAACTAAATGAATACTAAAATAAAAGCAAAAAGACAAAAACAGACCACATCCAAAAACAAGGAGCAAGACAAGAACATAGAATTACAAGAGACAAGACTAGGGCAAGACTAGAGCACAAGATCAAACAGACAGGGAGACAGGAACACATAATCAGCCACATCCACAGACAGAGACAAACACAGTGAGGGAAAGAATGACCACAAACCAGCAAAGACAATAGGGCAAGGGGCACTATAAATAGGGAGGAAAACACACGAGGAACAGGTGAGAGCAATTACACTAACAACGGACTCAATGAGGGCTAACAAGAGGGTGTGGTAATGAGGAAACCAGGAGGAGGGGCTAAAGAAGCACATGGCTGAGAAAAACAATCAACTAGGCCATGTGCTGACACAAGACAACATAGACACAAGAAACAAACACAAGACAACCAGAGTGTCAGGGCAAAACCCTGACACAGAGTGTTTTGAGATATGCACCTTCCTGTATAAATGAATACATCATTAAAATGAATACATGATAAAAATAACACATAAAATCACTGTGTTTTACATTCACTTTCCTTTACATTTTATTAGCTGATTAAACTGAAAATGGGCTGTATTTAAATGAATTTACTTTCGAGTAAGTCTTTCATTGAACACTATAGAAAAAAGCTGAAACACTGTGTATGTCAGAAGCACTAAAGAGAAAACAACAGAACTTTACATTACAAAAACTTTATATAACAAATACTTAGCATTGCATTAACACAGGCAATAATACAAAGCCTACAAGGGAAAAAATCAAGCTTGGATGATCACGTGTCTTTTTGTTAGGTGCAGTCACGTGGAAGACATACTGTCTCTTCTTGGTCACAGAAAGATTTCTTAGTTTTATTTAATTTGTGTGAACACCTTAAAGAACTATTTCTATTTGTGGCAGATCATGGACAAAACATTAATTCTGAGATCAAAGAAATAGTTTTATTTCACATTCTGTTCCAAAGTTTTCATTTCTTCTTTCTTTCTTTCTTTCTTTCTTTCTTTCTTTCTGGCTTGGGTATTTCACAATAACAACAAACAAGCTTTATCGCCACCTATCCCATAGGGAGTATCCAATCAATGAGAAGAGCCTGGAGGGCGCTGTCCGTGGTGCTGAAAGGGCGACTCTGAGTTTCTCCTTTTACTCTAATGCCCGAAGAGTGTTGGATATATAATATCTGATTAGGCGGACGTAAACCAATCTAGAGTCCCATGGGAGTGTAATGCCTGGAAAATGTGTGCTTATTATTTTTAGACTGGTGGTTATTTTAAGGGTTACCTCCATTATTGCTTCCTTCTATCTATTTAACTTCTCTCGATAATTTCTAATCGACTTTGGCATTTCCCACTTGAGTTCTTCTTCAGTAACTAAGTGCAGTGAAATTATGCAGGTTATAACCACGTTGATTTTACTTTTAAAATGTAAATACAGCCCCCAAAATTGTGTTTGGGTGGAGGGGGAGAGGTCTTAAAAGCAACACTTCTTTTAATAGCCTACATAGACCTATTTTAATAGCGGTGTAGGACAAACCAAGGACTGTGATGCGCCAGGTATAGGGTTTATATGATGTCTGAATGTACCGAGCAAAACGATATTTCACATTCGCACGCTAAATGGTGTTTATTTGCACGCCGTGTTTCGCACACATTTTGGGTTTCGGTGTTTAGATGTGCGCGCTCACAGCAGATGTTTCCCTGCAGCAAGCATGTGTGTGCATTTGCTTTTGTTTTGGTATTGCGCTTTCATGCTATTGTAATCTAGACCTGTGTTTTTATAACTTACTATTTGTCGTTCTGTAGCACTGGGAAAGGCTTTATTTCTGATTTGGTTTCAGCACGTTTTGTGCGCTGTGAGTCGTGACAGGGACAGTGTAGTTTTAGGGCCTAGGGTGCAGTATGACCTTGCATCCCTGTAAGGACTTACGGACTGCAGAGAAAGTGTGCTTAAAAGTGGATTTGTGAAGATCTGGAAAGATCATCATGTGTAGTCTTTATCACAACCAAGCAAGTTTACATTATTTTGAACATATTAAAGCAGGTTAAACTGTACAGTGTGTCATGGTGCATCACTAGTAGTAATCTCTCTGGTATTACAGTAATTATCACCTTCTCCTTTGCGCAGGATGCTATTTGTTGCATGTAGACTTGCCATTGAGGCTTGCCTTGCGGTTGTGTAATGTCACCTCCATGCTGTCAGGTCTGTCTGTCTCACCACATACACACAAGCTAGGAAAGCCAATCACACCACTTGTGGAGTTCACGTTCTAGAATAGTGGCTGAATGGCTGTCTCCATGGTGACTGCTCTACATCTTCTCAGCATGCAGGCCAATCTTCCACAGCATGTCCTTACTACATTGGTTTCAACCAAATGTGCTTCAGCTACAATGAGCACACTCAATAATATATTTCACTCCATAGGGTGAATGCAGGTAAAGTGTGACACTTAAATGTAACCTTCTCACAATACATGTCTTAAAATATCTTAAAATAGTAATAAAATATTAATATTTTAATCAATAACTAAAATAAATCGGAAGTAAAGTAGCCTATAAATATAAGCTGAAAAACTCAAAGTTATAAATGAAATAATTAACTGGCTAACCATCTAAGTAACTAAGCTGAAGTACTAAAAAAGTACTTAAAACTAAAACTGAAATAAAATAAATTACTAGTATTTAGACTCTTAACTATTAGAACTATTTAGAATTATTACTAAAAAAAAAACGGCACATAGCAAAATGACTAAATATTGAACTCAAATTAAAATTAAAAGTTTATATTGTAAATAAAATAATATTGATTCTTCGATTACTGAAAATAAGCATTAAAGGGTTAGTTCACCAAAAAAATGAAACTTAGCCTGTTATTTACTCACCCTCAAGCCATACTAGGTGTTAGGGCTGTGCGATATTGAAGAAAAATGCTATATGCGATACCTTGTTAAAAAATGCGATATTCGATATGCGATACGATATTGCTTAAAGTGTGTAAAATCAATTTCAATTATATTTTAAAATGACACTAATTTTATATCATTGTAACTTTGCTTTCCATACACTTTAAGTACTTCTTCATATACCACAGCAGAAACTATAGTCTGAGAAAGTTCAAACATGATTAAAGGCAAGTGAACAGTCAGTAAAAAAAAAGAAATACACAATTTACAAGCATAGATAAAATAAATGGTAGTATTCAGATACAGACATTTAATAATTAGGTGTAAAATAACACTGCATATGTTACGGGGTTGACAAGACGTGAGACGTGCGGATCCATCTGCAAGCTTTTATTTAAGAGACGTGGTCAGAAACAGGCAAGGGTCAGACAATGGCAACAGGTATATAGAGGGCAAGACACAAGAATAAACCTAGGGCTAGTGTGGGTCTACGATCGCGGGGTGATATGCAACAGTGTGTAGTGCGAGAGTCAATGAAAATGGAAAGGGTGACCTCTGATGGCTAGCAGACGGAGGTTCATGGACCGGATTCATGACAGCATAGTGTTCACTGTATGGATTAAATTTAGATTAATCTTTGTTATAGCTGTTTTGTTGTTTGATTAACATTAGTGACATATTCAGCAGCACTCGTGCAGCCCTACTAGGTGTATATGACTTTCTTCTTTTAGACGAATCCAATTGGAGTTATATTAAAGGGTTAGTTCACCCAAAAATGAAAATTTGCCCACAAATTACTCACCCTCAAGTCATCCTAGGTGTATATGTCTTTCTTCTTTCAGACGAATCCAGTCGGAGTTATATTAAAAATTGTCTTTGATCTTTCAAGTTGTTTCATGGCACTCAAGCGGGTGTTGCATGCATCATTCCAAAAGCACTTAATTAAAATGCGCCCATCCATAAAAAAAAAGTGTCTCACACGGCTCCGGGGGGTGAACAAAGGCCTTCTGTAGCGAATCAATGCGTAAATTGAAATCCATATTTCAAACGTAATAAACACTTCTCTCTCACTTCAACTAACTGTGGTACACGGAAGCAGTTCCGGCAGATGACGTAGGACGTATGACGGATGACGTCGGTGTTGCATGATTAGTGATGAACGCGGAGAGAGAACAAAACAAAATGCCGGTCATGAATTAGAAGTACAAACCGAGGATTTGTAAAGAAAAATGTCAGAGGATTTCGATATAAGCCAAGAGGAGACTGGTTTTACTTTGCTAAAGTAAGGAGGCTTTGCTTCCTTTGCTCCTGTAAACAAACTCGTGAGCCTAGCATATCTCAGAGGCCACGCGCGACGCATACGCCCTACGTTATCTGCCGGAACGACTTCTGCATATGACAGTCAGCGGAAGTGGGATAAAAATGTTTATTACGTTTGAAATATGGATATTTTTCTTATAAAAACACATGGATTCGCTACAGGAGGCCTTTATTCACCCCCCGGAGCCGTGTGAGGCACGTTTTATTATGGATGCGTGCACTTTATTTGACATGTTTTGGACTGTTGAACAGAAACACCCGCCCACTGCAATGATAACGCTTGGAATAGCCAGGGCAATTTTTAATATAACTCCGATTGGATTCTCTGAAAGAAGAAAGTCATATACACCTAGGATGCCTCGAGGGTGAGTAAAACACAGGCTAATTTTCATTTCTGGGTGAACTAACCCTTTAAAGGGATAATTCACCCAGAAATGAAAGTTCTGTCATAATTTACTCAACCTTCACTTGTTCCAAACCTGTATGACTTTCTTTCTTCTGTTGAACAAAAAAGAAGATATTTTGAAGACTGTTGGTAACCAAACTGTTGACGGTGGCCACCGGCTTCCAAATGCTATGACTGTCAACTGTTTGGAACGAATACAGGTTTGGAACAACTTTAGGTTGAGTAAATGATGACAGAAGTTTTTATTTTGGATGAACTATCCCTTTCAGTTAATCCTAAACTGGTGTGGAATGACATTGACGTAGGCATTTGGATCTCACTTATATCAAAACAATGGCAATGACAAATCATAAAAAAGTGTCCCACTTTACCTACATTAATTCTCTATATTGACGTTAAGTATAGTGTCACTGGATATTTGTTTAATATATATTTCTTACTATTTGTAATTGTTTGTGAGGTAAATGTAATATTGATTTATTTATAAATCTACTTTAGCTGATTGCACTGATTACTGAAATGTAGTTTATGTTTGTGACATGACAGAGCTGCTGTATTGTTTATTCACTTCAAAGCATTCATGCTGCGTTTATCCATCCACACTGGATGCATTTAGCACCATTCAATCCACTGACTGAGTGATCACTTCTCTCTTAGGACCCATGAGGAATGACATGATAAATAACTTCATAATCACTTACTTCTGATCACTTCCTAATCCATCTTTGTCTGGCTCCCATAAGATTTAGGCAAACATAAGATGGGCTTACTCATTTTTATTGAGGGTGGTACCAGATTTATTAAAGGAATAGTTCTACAAGTAAGCATTCTGATATTATTTACATATTATTTAATGTAATGATATTATTATTTAATGTAAATATACATTCTGTATTTTTTTTTTTTTTTTCATTCCAAACCTATTTTCTTTCTTCTGTAACAAAAAAAATGATTTTGATCGTTTTCATACAAATATCATAGTGACCATGACTGTTAACCTAAGGATTTGTTAATGAATTAAACTGATGAACTCAATAATGACTCAATGATTCTTGAGTTAAACGTGAATTCAGTGTTATTTTAATGTTATTTATACAATTATAGTATTCTGAAACTTTTAATTTTTATATTTTGAAAGTTTTCATTTTAATTTTAGTTAGTTTTAGTAAGCTTGATTTTGCTTTAGTCATTTTTTAATATCTATTTTGCATTTATTTTTATTTAAGTTTTAGTCGTTTTAGTACTTAAACCAAGGCAACAAAGTTTTTTGAGTTTTTCATCATGTTTATTTGATTTTATGTTAGCTTTAGGTAACACCTTATTTTAAGGTGTACTTGTTACACGTTACATGTACTTACTATTATAATAACAATTAATTATGCATAATTGCAAGCAAGTAACCCTGAGCCAAACCCTAATCCTAACCCTATCCTAGGACAGGGCGATATGGCCAAAAAAATTATCACGATAAATGTCAAATCTTTATTTCTTTCAAGTTTAAAGCCAGATTTTTGCTCCAAAGTGAACGTTGTAGAAACCAGACCATTAATTTTCCTTAACAAAATAAATATCTTAGTAGAAAAATTTATTTCTTAGTTTCTGCATGTTCTGAATGTGATATTATTTCAAATCAAGAAACAGGTTTGTGTTGCCTGATAATATTAATAATAATATTAGTTTTTTGTCTCTTATAATTGCACATTTGATAATAGTGGTAGCTTGAGTTAGGATGCAGATGTAAATTTTTGTTCATTATCAAAATCAGTAACATCTGTAAAAACTGTAGCAACCTCATTTTTATATGGTGAAATTTAATTGTTCTGAGTTTTTTTTAATTAACCATTTGCCTTCCATAGCATACATTTAGATCATGATAACAGTTAACACAGTTAAAACCACACATATAGCACACCTCAATACCATAGGAAAAATATAACTATATGATTTTTAGGTATTTGTATGAAAAACAGTAGTCTAAAAACATTAATATCAGGCTAAATGCACACATGCTATAGCTTAATCACAAAAATACTGCAGTTATATTGCATTACTCCTTTAATACATTTAATACTATGGTGCCCGGGAGGTGAAATGGTCGGTTCACTTAGTTTTGTCGTGGCCACGACATAATAACTTGTGGGAACTTGATCATATGTTGTGGCCACGAGATATTAATTCATGGGAACGTCATATTAACTCGTGGGAACTAATAATAATAATAATATACAAATATTACGGGAAAAAGACGATCGGTTAATGGACTTACAAGACTGTAGGATGGATAAAAATATTTTCTTGTAGGCCAATTTTATATTATGCACTTTATGTAACATTTATTCATGATAAACTTAACGTGGCCACGACTTCTTATGTTGAGGGAACAACATATTTTTCTCGTGGCCACGAGTTTAATGCGTAAACAAACCTGCGTGACCCATAGCAACCCGGGATTATCAAAAATGGATCAAACATTTTTATTAACATTTAAACATTTAATTTAATATTTGTATTTTATTATTATTATTATTATTATGACATTATCTTATTAGGGCTATATTTTTATATTTATTGTTATATATGCCTATTTCCCCTTTCAACTCGTGGCCACGAGAAAAATATGTTGTTCCCTCAACATAAGGATGTCGTTACCTCGACAAAATGATCTCGTGGCCACGACATAATATCACGTTCCCACGAGTTAATATGACGTTCCCTCAAATTAATATCTCGTGGCCACAACATATTATCACGTTCCCACGAATTATTATGTCGTGGCCATGACAAAACTAAGTTAACCGAACATGTCACCTCCCGGGCACCGTATAATACATGTCTACATTAATAATATAATAAAATTCAATACAAATACCCACATTTATGACACAATACCATAGTGCAGTTAGTGTTACTGTAAATGCATGGTCAATGATGGAGATTTATAGATTGAAAAGCCTTTTGACTGTATCGTTGCACACAGTGTTTCTCCTGTTTGTCAGCCCTGTTTCATCTGCCTTTAAACTAGTTAAAGCAGCGAGTCATTTGTGTTGTTCGCTAAACTCAAGCGCTTCGCACTGGATCTCACGTGACCGAGACTCGTCAGTGAGTAAACGCATCTGCTGGTAAACTCGCGCTGCTGTTATGAACCTTGAACTGAGCGGATAAACGGTCCGTGTGCCGTGATTCAAATGAGTCGCGCTCTTTCATTCCATTTTTGGCTCATGAACATTATATCGAACATTTATCGAACTCTTCATATCGTTTTATCGAGGAAAATTATATCACGATAATTATCATTATCGATTTATCGCCCAGTCCTACCCTAACCATATAGTAAGTACATGTAGTTAATTAATATTACTCAGTACTTAAATGTATAAGTACACTGTAACAAAGACACCTTAAAATAAAGTGTAACCTAACTTTATTTCAATTAATGAAATTTTTTTAATAGTTCTGTTATTAGTTAACCAGTGTTGGGCAGTAACGCATTACTTAGTAACTTGTTACTGTAATTGATTACTTTTTTAGTAACGGAGTAATTTAACGCGTTATAATTTTCAAAATAGTAATTAGAGTATAGTTACAAGCCGAGGTCTCTATACGTTACTGCCGCGCTACATTGCTGACAGAATGCAGTGTTTTATAATCTGGAGATTGTAAAAAGGATGTAGCACACGCATTGTTGAGTCAATTGCCAGTGGATTATAGACCTGCTCCCGCGAGACCCGACGCAACAGAGCACGGCGCGGGACAAGATGGGCGAGTGCTGGTGCGCCAAACCATGCACGCAGCAGCCGCTTGCTTTAGTTAAAAATAACAGTGTTCTGTGAATGTTGATGCTTTAATAACAAATATTTATCGGGAGCATGTATGCTGGGATTTCATACATTTCATGGAGAAAAAAGTAACAGTAACTAGTAATGTAACTAATTACTTTTGAAATAAAGTAATCAGAACAGTAACATGATTACTTTTAAAAGGAGTAATCAGTAATCAGTAATTTGATTACATTTTCAAAGTAACTTGCCCAACACTGTAGTTAACAATAACAATGCTAGAATAATGGCATCAATTTCAGTCTGCTCCTCATTATATGGCTCCTGACGTCTTATGGAGAATAAATTATATGGACTACTTTATAGTGCTTTTCTTTATATTTTGTTGTTGTTGTTGTTTTTGTAGCTTGACATGGTCGCTATAAAACGCTGCTATATGAAAAAGATGTGCATGAAAAAATCTAAGTTGTCAAACAGATCTTCTGTTCTGCTTCTTTGCTCTTTGCCTTTCATTACCTGCATTATATTCAAGTCATAATCTGTTTGAAAGCTGCAAGCCAGCGTGTGATATTTGGCTGTTTATGAGCAAGTGTTTCTGCATTAATATAGCTTGAATGTGGCTTGTGAGAGAGAAGAGACGTGCTGGGTCATAACAATCACTCATCTGCAGCTTTCTGCACATCTCATAGGACAGCAGCCAGAGGTCATCCAGTGCTGTAGCAGGAGCATGACACAGCAGATTTCCTCATCAAAATATAGTATCTTTATTCTTCCTTATGCAAATACAGTGTTCTTTTTCTAAGCAATTCATATTTTTAGATTTGTATTTGTACTTCCTTTCACATGGTTTCCAATAACTCCTTCTTCAGACAAGTCTGCTTAATTTATGAGCCACACACAATAGCCAAAAAAGTTCATTTTATAAGTTCATTTGATCTGAATGATCTGAATATTCATTATTTTATTTGTGTATTTGATACAAACTAGGCAGACGGTATAAAATAAGAGAGACTGAGACTGTAGTCTTCTGCATCGGTGCAAAGTTCAAACAGATAGGATAGATCTCACAGCTGCGCTCTACATTATGACTCACACTGCGTCAGAGGGAGACCACACTGTCCCGATACTGACTCAGCGACTGCACATTTTCCAAAAAAAAAAAGAAAAAAATTATTAGATCCCTGTTTATTTATTCATAATATAGTTACTTATTAATAATATAATTTTTTATTGCTTTAATGAGCTTTCATCATTGTACTTACATTTAATTTTCTTTACATTTTATTTCACTTACATTTAATTTTTCATCTAATTTATTTCTTATTTATTTCAGCTTTATTTGAGTTTTTTGTTGACAATAATAACACACCGGTCTGTTTTGTTAATTTTCATCACCCAACCAACCCCAAGTGGTTGAAAGGTCATGTCATTATGGTAAAGGATTGAGTTGCTTATTATGCGGAGCATATTGCAGTGTATCGTTGCTTATACTGAGCTGTGCCAGTTCCTTTTTAATTATTTAGATCATTAATCCCTCTTTTCCCTCAGCATGTGTCTCAGGATGCACAATGTAGCAGAAATCGCTGCTTTTTACCCTTCCTTTTCTCATTTACAAAAGAAAAAAATTATTAGATCCCTGTTTATTTATTCATAATATAGTTACTTATTAATAATATAATTTTTTATTGCTTTAATGAGCTTTCATCATTGTACTTACATTTAATTTTCTTTACATTTTATTTCACTTACATTTAATTTTTCATCTAATTTATTTCTTATTTATTTCAGCTTTATTTGAGTTTTTTGTTGACAATAATAACAGTAGTCTGAATAGTCTGTTTTGTTAATTTTCATCACCCAACCAACCCCAAGTGGTTGAAAGGTCATGTCATTATGGTAAAGGATTGAGTTGCTTATTATGCGGAGCATATTGCAGTGTATCGTTGCTTATACTGAGCTGTGCCAGTTCCTTTTTAATTATTTAGATCATTAATCCCTCTTTTCCCTCAGCATGTGTCTCAGGATGCACAATGTAGCAGAAATCGCTGCTTTTTACCCTTCCTTTTCTCATTTACTCTTTTGTCTGTTTCTCTCAAATTAAATATTCTAGCTGTATCAGGAATGAAAACTTTTTTTAAAGCTTCTGGGTAGATCTAGATCTCACTGAGTAATCTGATTGTGAAAGTTAAAGCTCTATTATTTCTGTTGTCTGGCTTCGCACCAACGCAGAGTCAAGAGACCAACCAGTCTGTGTCAGCACAATGTTAAATATATTACAGCTCCGCAAGCAATGCTGCTGCCAGGTCTGCTGAGTGTGAAGAGATCAGATAGATTCGATGAAATGGACAGATTCTTATGTTTCCTTTTGACTTTGATGGTATGATCTGCTTCACATGCACCTGTAAAAGAAAACAATGCAAAAATTATGTTGACATCTTAAAAGGACAGTTCACCTAAAAGTGAAACCTTTTGAAATCATTTATTCCTTATTCTATGGAACATGAACGGAAAAATGCATTTTCAAAACACAACATTTCAAAAAAGAGTTTCTTTTATTTTCTGCAGACCAATGAAAGTAATTTAGGTTTGGACTGACATGGAAGGTAAGCAAATGATGACAGAATTACATTTTTGGGTGAACTGTCCCTTTAATAGTATTATAGTGTGGCAACAAACCTGAAATATTTCTTTTTAGAATGTACCTCCTTAGGAAACTGCTGTTATGTAAATGAGATGAGGGTTGATACATGGTTTGATATAGAAAATCATTTCTTCAAGTCCAACTGACGACACTGTCTGTGTTCTTGTGTTTTATTCAGGCTGGCTGCAGCTGAGCTTTTCATGCTGTGCTGACAGGGAGGAAGACAGATCCAGCTGAAGAAGGAGAAAGGAAGGAGAGGACAGCTGACTCCATGTCTTCACCTTCAAATAAAAGATCTGGCTCTGGATCACGCAAGTATGGCACCTTTTGTCTCTCTTCAAGTCTTCTTTCTAACAGACATTCTTTCAAACCTGCAGCTGTGTTGGTGCTTTGCTGTAATATCTAACCCTTCTAGCTGCTGTTTAACTGTTTTAATCACAGTAAGATCTCTGCTGCAGTTTAATGACCTTTTGAGTTTCAAGTGCTTCAATAATCCTTTCTCTCTCTTTCTTCCGCTGCCGTCATTAATACATCAGCTGTTTAGCTCTTTCAGTTTCTCTCTCTGCTGTCAAGACCTTTTCACCCTACAACTGCCAGATTGTATAAAAACTTCCTGAGGGGCCAGTTTAAAAGATTTATAAGCACATTAATGTACTTGGCTATTAAGCACATACACACAAATATACACTATCGTTCAAAAGTTTGGGGTCCATATGATTAGTCTCTTATGCAAGGCTGCATTTATTTCATCAAAATACTGTAATATTGTGAACAAATATTATTACATTTTAAAATAACTGGTTTCAAAAAGTATTTTAAAAAGTAGTGTATTCCTGTGATGGCAAAGCTGAATTTTCAGCATCATTACTCCAGTCTTTAGTGTCACATGATCCTTCAGAAATCATTCAAAAACGCTGATTAGCTGCTTAAGAAATATTTCTTATGATTATCGATGTTGAAATAGTTGTGCTTAATATATTTTGGAAACTGTTATACATTTTTAAGGATTCTTTGATGAATAGAAAGTTCAAAAGAACAGCGTTTCTATGAAATAGACGTATTTAGCTAAAGATCAATTTAATGCATCATTGCTAAATAAAAGTATTAATTTGTTTAAAAATCTTAGGAAAGGCAGAAATGATTTCAAAACAAATAACAAATTGAATCAAATTATAGAAGAAACATTATTCAACAAGCACGTGGATAAAGCAGTGTTTTTAATAAGCATATTTAAAATTATGACACAATGAACGTGATTTCAAGTTCAAAAGTTTTGAATTCCTTTTATTGTGTGCATCTCAGAAATAAGATGTCAAGTGTAACTTTAAACTAAGATACAACATCATGCATATCTTCCGATTTAGACCTTCGAGTAAGATTAGCCCAAACATGCTGCTGTGCCTCACTCACTCGCATTCTTTTATTAGCATTATTTTACATGACGACTGCAGTAAAATATGTGTAATTGTATGAATCACACTTGTACAATTATACAGTGATATATAAATTAAATAGTTGCATCTAAAAATTCCACACATTTCCTGTGTAAGCCATGCCTGTGTGCAATTCTGTCTAAATACAGATAATTTTATAGTGGCAATAAGTTTTAATGGTAATATTGCAGTAGAGCCCAGCTCTGTGCCTCTGTCTCATCTCTGTTTCCTCAGATTCAACCTGCTGAAGGCCCTACAGCCTAAGCACCGCTTGCAACAAATGCTGTCATCTCCCACTGCGTCCCCTGTGTGAGACTCTGATTCCGTACCCTATAGTAGGGCATGACTGTAGTAGTCAACACTGCTGCACTGGGCATTCACACGCCAATTTCAAACCAGCCCATTACCTGCTACCACTGATGCTGATGTTGGGGATCTGAGAGGGCAGCTTACGCTGAACTCTCCGGTCTTTGACAGAGACTCAGAGGAAGAGCAAATGGATCATTTAATCATCTGTAAATCTGTTCCATGAGAAGCCATTTTGGCTGTGACTGAAATGATAATCTGTGAGATCGACAATGAATGTGATATTTTCACAGTGATTCTAATGAGTGTGTGGCAATGCAGTGCACATATTCACTACACATTACCCGACTTTCCCTCAATTAGTCCATATCACTGAAAACATAATGGACGTACCTGGTCTGTCCAACTACCCTGGCTGCTTTTCTCTTTCTCCCTTCTTTTCCTTGCTATCAGTATTGATAGCAGAGTCACTCCTCAAGCACGCTTTGTTTGTTTCGGGTCTTTCACTTTGCTTTTATTTTCTTTGCTTTGCTCTCACCTTAACCATGACTGTGGCTTGCTTTCATGGTTAGGTAGTTCAGCAAACCTTTTATAGCCCACCAACGGTGGTCCTGGTGGACAGTAGTTATAGTGGCTTGTCATTGTAAATGTGCTGTTTTGATTGGTCTATTTTTATATAACATGTTGAGCTGTTTAACTCAAGATAATTCTATTTAGACAATATTTAGAGTTATTTTAGTGTTGTTTATATACTATTATATCATTTATGAATATTTTAGATTGTATTTTTATATTTTCAGTTTTCATGTTAATGTAAGTTTTAGTCATGTTTATGTGTGCATCATTTTTATTAGTTATTATTTAAAATTATTATGTTCTGTTTAGCTTTAATAGATTTTTATTTTAGTTTTAGTAATTCAGTGGTATAAGGTTCAACTGATATAAGGTTTTTAGTGGTTGCTGCTGATATTGATATTTACTCAAAACTCACTCACAAAACTGAAATAAAAATGACCAAATATCAGTTCAATAATATCAGACTATCACTGGATTCAAAGTTATCCATCATGCCTGTAAAAACAGCACTCTGCACCACCTAAAGGAAGTGCTTTCTTTCAGCGCTGCTAACCCGATTTAATTTCCCCAAAAGAGAATGTTTCTGGGAGATTAAAGAGTCCTTGAAATCAGTTAGATAGTTAGAATCTCTTTTTCGTTTACATAAAAGGGACTTTTAATGCCAGCAAGGATGAAGGAAACAGTGTAATTCTGTCTAAAGTAATTTAGTAAGCCTTTGTATAATAAATATGTCCAGCATGATTTTTTATTCTTTCAAGTGTGGCAAAGTGGCTCTGATCCTTCCCAGCCCTGTGCTAGTGTTTCTGAGAACCAGAATTAATAAGAAGCTCCTTTTATCTTTCTCTCTGTCCTCCCCTGACTGCTGACTTAATTAATTAGTCAGACAATCTGTCAAGTAATCTGTCAGATCTGCAACCTCGTGTACAGCGTTTCATGATCTTAATGATACAAGCTTCATCTCAAGTTAATTTCAATTGGATGTTTGAAATGGACTTTAGAGTGACATCAACCCAAAGGTTGCTTACTTTAACCAAATATTATGTAAACTGCAATCAATCAAAATTGTAATATTGGGTGTATCAAACCAGGAATTTCAATGACAGATGTATACATAATTTTCAGGAAACTGGAAAAAAAATTGTGGATACAAATAGAGCATAATAAAAAGCTTACAACCCAGTCTGTATAAGTGGCAGATGATTACTTTTTTGTAGCACAACTGCTTCTACCCAGTTTCATCCCATGTTTATAAACAAGTTTACAAGAAAATGTCCACAGAAACATTCATTTGAATTTGTATGCAAAACAGGTTAAGGTGAACTTTAGGTGTGCGCGCTATCCTGTGTAATGATTCCTTTTTGTTTGTGGGTCAGTTTTGACTATTGCAGGTTTATAGAGCTAGACTACACACCCATGGAGTCAGGCATTATGGTCTCTATGAGACAGAGCAGAGGATTTCTGACACCAAAGTCCCCGGAACACCACTGTCGGTCAGCGCTCCATCATCCCTTCTGTCTCGTTCTTTTTTTTTTTCTTTCTCTTCTTTTCTTCACTTTTCTTTGTTCTCTGTGTGGCATTGTGTCAGCATGGATTCAAACTCTTCAACCACAGCACGATGTCCCTATAAAATCCAACATTTTGATTTTACTGGGGGTTTAAAGCTCGAATTGCATATGTGTGTCACAGTTGAAGATGATTTCATGTCTGTGGTGTGGAAAGTGAGCTCTCATTAGATGGCTCTGCATTCAATTTCTGCTTGTTCAGCTGCCAGTTTGTTTCTCATAATTGATTCATGATGGAAATTTATCATGATTTGTCATCTGTGCCTCAGCACATAATTCAACTGTTTGTATTACTTTGCAATTTGTGCTTGCAGTTTTATGTGAGCTGGGTGTCTTTTCTTTTTTTCATCCATAAAAGGTGTTCTCCCCCTAGTTGACTAGTTGACTGTATGTATAGAGGCATGTTAGTCAATTTGTAGTAGGCATGTTTGATTTTGTGTTTCATGGAATTGTACTTTTTGTTTGTTCATGTTAGTGTGTGTTTGTGCATTCTGTTTATTCCTCATCCTGCGTCCTCCTAAGTGGCCTTGAAGGTGACACTCTGAAATTGTGATTCTGTTATGCTACAGACGGAGTCCAGCACCTGTCAGTAACCGTGATCCCTATGGAAATGCCTCTCTCAGCAGCAGTAGCAATTCAGGGTCATGCAAGGGCAGTGACGGAAGCCCAACCCATAGGTGAGACACAACTCACCCATATACCAGTGATGCATTGCATCTTTCTCTTCTTTCTTGTTTGTTTATATGTAGTATATACCACTTTTCTCATCCATATCAGGCATCACATAAAATACACCTCCTGCAATGATAACCATGGTATCCGGCCCCCTCCACCTGAGCAATACCTTACCCCACTGCAACAGAAAGAGGTGTGTATCAGACACCTCAGAGCACGGCTCAAAGAAAGCATCGAAAGACTGCAGGACAGGTGAGGCATGAATCATTCATAAAATGAGGGCCCATGCACTAATGATCTCATCAGTCTATGAAGAAATTAGTTTTATCTTTAAGCAGCTTTGAGTGGCTGTTAATTAAAGTTATTCCTTTATTTTGGAATTGTTATGCAAATTTGCTCTTGGTTGATTTCTAGACCATGTACCAATTATCTATCAAGTCACTAACTGCTGAATATTAGCATTTAGACTGTGTAATTTGTCATTTATTTCCCTCTATTCTAAGGACTCTAATCTAAATATTTATAACTTTTCTAAACTGTTTATTTTAAAGGCAGCCTCCATTTGTCTAATAGCAAGGAAATTTTAATGTGCTTTTAAAGCTGTTTTGTGTAATGCTCTGAAGAGAGCTATTGGTCAGCATTTCCATTTATCACAATGGCAGT
>NW_015646384.1:140187-151852 GCF_001515625.1 Sinocyclocheilus rhinocerous | reverse complement strand
AGCAGCAGTAGCAATTCAGGGTCATGCAAGGGCAGTGACGGAAGCCCAACCCATAGGTGAGACACAACTCACCCATATACCAGTGATGCATTGCATCTTTCTCTTCTTTCTTGTTTGTTTATATGTAGTATATACCACTTTTCTCATCCATATCAGGCATCACATAAAATACACCTCCTGCAATGATAACCATGGTATCCGGCCCCCTCCACCTGAGCAATACCTTACCCCACTGCAACAGAAAGAGGTGTGTATCAGACACCTCAGAGCACGGCTCAAAGAAAGCATCGAAAGACTGCAGGACAGGTGAGGCATGAATCATTCATAAAATGAGGGCCCATGCACTAATGATCTCATCAGTCTATGAAGAAATTAGTTTTATCTTTAAGCAGCTTTGAGTGGCTGTTAATTAAAGTTATTCCTTTATTTTGGAATTGTTATGCAAATTTGCTCTTGGTTGATTTCTAGACCATGTACCAATTATCTATCAAGTCACTAACTGCTGAATATTAGCATTTAGACTGTGTAATTTGTCATTTATTTCCCTCTATTCTAAGGACTCTAATCTAAATATTTATAACTTTTCTAAACTGTTTATTTTAAAGGCAGCCTCCATTTGTCTAATAGCAAGGAAATTTTAATGTGCTTTTAAAGCTGTTTTGTGTAATGCTCTGAAGAGAGCTATTGGTCAGCATTTCCATTTATCACAATGGCAGTTGTTCACCTGGTCCTGTACATGTTTGCTTACTGCGCTCAGTTTTGGGCACACTACTTTTTAAGTCAATTACCTGAGCCATAAAGGCCATGTGACATTATTCACATTCCCCTTCTCTCACTGGTCAAACGGAATAGAAGGTCTTTCCCCAAACTCAGACAATTGTTTAAGCCATTGTGTTACTATGTTGGGCAGCTCCAACTTAAACTTGTCACCATGTTCAAGGAAAGTACAATTTTCAAAGAAAGTAAACTATCAGTCAATGCCATATAGTTGGCAAGTCACATTGTACTGGGATAGAAAAAATATTAAGTGAAAACATTTCACACAGCAGTTTTAATTTTGGTCTTTGACCCACCAGTCACTTCTTGACATTCCTTCCTTGCTTTACTCTTTTGACATCCTCTGTCTTTTTTCCCCTCCTTCCTTAGGGACACTGAGATTGATGAGTTGCGTACTCAGCTGTCTCGTATGCAAGAAGATTGGATTGAAGAGGAGTGCCACCGCGTGGAGGCCCAGCTGGCTCTGAAGGAGGCTCGCAGGGAGATCCAGCAGCTTAAGCAGGTTGTCGATGTTGTCAGATCCAGTCTGGGAGACACCGACACTGGAGTGCAAAAGTGCTTCCAAGACATAAACCTCCAGAACTACAAGCTGGAGTCTTTATTGCAGAGCATGGAGCTGGCTCAGATCGGGACCCCCAAAACAGGAGAAACCCTGGCAGGTGGAGGGGTGGTGGGGGCAGGGCTGGAGGTCAGCGAGGGCCTGGCGGAGTCTTCCGAAGGCTCCCCAGCTCGCTCGCTTACCCGCAGCTCTACCTACACCAAGCTAAGTGACCAGACTGGCCAGGAACGTGGCGGTAATGAAAATGGGTGTGACATTCCATGTTTGTCAGGTGAGGGCACGCAGGACAGCGGGTTTGTTTGCTGTGGAGAAAGTGGAAGAGGAGCAAGTAAGGCAGACCTGCTCCTGGAGGCTGCGTTTTTGTCTCAAGAGACAGCCTCGCTGCTCAATGCGTACTCCCGCCTGCCACACTCCTCCACATATGAGGCACTGAGCATCAGCGAGCCGAGAGTTGTGCCACTCCGCTGCAGTGGGATCGGGACGGGGACCACTGTTAGTGTAAGTCATCCATGTCTGTCGCATCATCACCTATACCTGCATCACCTGCGTGAGCAAGGCATTCAAACCGACTACGACCATGACCCTGCTTCGGCCCCTGCCCATGGTCCCAGTACATCCTTTAACTCTGATCTGGACACTATTGCTGAGCGCACCTTCCGCTCCCAGGCATGCAGTCCGACCTCTACCTGGATGTCTGATGAGGGAGATGATCTGGAGTCAGTAGCCACAGAATCAGCCATTATAGCAACAATTGCCACAGCTTCTGTCATCACAGACTTTTCCACTAAGTCTGCACCAGCTGTTGCAATGGAGCCTTGGTCACCAACTGTATCTGTTCCAAAAGGACCTGCAAATTTAGCGTTGGAGTCCTCTGTCAAGGAGACAACTGTTTCAGAGCTCCTTACAGTCTTACCAATCACCACAACAGCTTTGACCACGGAGACCATTGGATCCCAAGTAACCAACTCTGTTCAACCTCAACCTGTAACAGACCCTTTGCCAAACCCTTGCAACTCCCCTTGCTCCGTGCATCCATTGATTGAGACTGAAGGAGAGCCCCTTGCACAGACCACCCAGCCTCGTAGTGTACTAACAGACGCTGGGGATGAAGGGGATCATGTCATAAATATAGGTGCAGAAGATGAAGATGAGGTTGACGAGAGTGCTACGAGCACAGAATCCATGTCGTCTGGCTGTGGTTTACCAGCAAAGAACTACTGGAGCCGGCACTTCCTAGTGGATTTGCTTGCGGTGGTCGTGCCAGTGGTCCCCACAGTGGCGTGGCTCTGTCGGGGTCCACACCGTGTTGGTCAGCCAATGTACCATATTGGTTCTCTCTTGCGAGGTTGCTGCACTGTGGCTCTCCATTCCCTGCGTCGAGGAGGAGGCCTTCGGCACTACCCCGCAGGAGGAGGTGGTCCAGGGGGAATGAGTATATGAGACCAGCTATTCTCTCTGGAGAAGCCTTGAAGCCAGTGATATCACTGTTCTTCTGTCAGATGTGCAATTAGGGAATGGTTAACACATGTAAAATGAATTGAGGCAACCAGTGGAAGGATAGTGTCTGAGCACAGCACCTTAATGCTGTGGTTCTCTATGGTCTATATCCAAGACAAGATAAGAATGAGGAAGGGGAATCACTAGCATGTATTTACACCTACAAATGAGATGCTAATGAAGTTCAGGACTTCAAACGAGCTTTCACCTTTTTCCACAACTACTACCCTGAGTGAAGATGCGAGATGATGTGTTCTGAATGATGGACTGACACAATGACATTAACTCAGCTTTGTGAGTGACACTAAAAGATCCCCTTTAATATGATTGTATTACCCTTATTTAGAGTGAAGAGACGCAATAGGTGATGGGAAGAAACTTGTCCTTTTGTGCGTCCCTCTTACTGTCACCGCAGAGGGTGTGTGTCTTATGTGTGTGTATTGATTTTTCTGAGCGAGTGTTGAGTTGTGTTAATGTACAGTGCAGCCAAAGTACCTGGATTACTAATGGCCATCATTGTTGTAGCCGTGAGTGCAGTAGTTAGTTGTCCCATTACTCATGCCTGTGTGGCATAAGAGAAGAACAGTCATCTTTCCCCCTTAAGGAGCCAGGCAAGCGCCTGCTGAGCTATTTATATGCTTTGCATATACCACTAGTGTCCTAGATAAATGCTGTCACAAAATGATGCTTGGTCCATCTGGAGTATTTTAGATAATGTATTCTTTATACTAGGCTCAATTATGTGGGGAAAGTTTGATGGTTCAGAAATACTCTGTATAGTTGAATGCTAAATTGTGTATTTAGGAAAAGGGTAATGCATTTTAAGTAATAATATGAACAGTAAGAAAGATTCAGCGTTTAGACAATGATCAGGGTTAAATGACTTTAATAGGGTCATGGGAGCTTTTTCACCAGAAATTAATTTTATGATTTTGTTTCACTGTGTGATTTTCACTGTGTGCCCATCAAAAAACTGTCATAGCCAGATGTTTTTGGATGAAATACTAATCTTTAATAATAGGTCTAATTTTCATGTTCACTGTTAGTCTAGGTTATATAATTACAGCCGGATGTGGTTGGCAACAGCTGGCATGAGAGTTGCTAAATGCTAAATAAGGAAACTGCTGAACTTAATTTAGTATTACACCCTGCTAAACAAGACTATTAGTACTAATGTTATTAAATGTTAGCTAATATTTTATTTCCAAAATACTATGTGACATAATTCCACTAAAAAGATCAAAGAAAGCAAAAAATGTATATTGTATTGAGTTACTTGGTTAAAAAGTGGAATATACAAATTGATGAACTATCTAAGCTTAAAATTTAAAACTGTGAAAGTAAATTAAATACATACTGCATGCAGAAACAAATTTTAATTTAGAATTCTCTGCTTTCAGCTTTTTCCAAACATTTGGCAATGACTTCATGTACCCTATGATGTTCATGTTGACCATTTATTTGACTGACACTTAGGTGACGGGTGACATTTAATGACATGTCGATTGCACTATAATTCACTTTATAAGCAATTACTTGAAGTATACTTGATTGTGAGTTTCTGTCTGTCCAAAGGCCAATGCGTACATGTGGATTTGTGATTCAGGGTTAGATTTCACCAACACCACCATTTCAAAAAAATCACCATTGATTCATAAATTCATGTGAATATTTATGCTTTGTGTATATGTGACAGCTGGATTGATTTGCCAGTCAACAGTGTGCCAGATGATCACTATTGTAGTTATTTGTGTCTCACATATTGTCTTATCTTCTGTCCCTCAAAATCATGAATAGCCGCTGCCTTTCTGTCTACCTCCTCCCTCTGATATTGTGTACAGTATAATGTGATACAGGCTTTATTTGTTGTCTATTTGCGAAATTCTCATTTAAATAATTTACCGCTTTCTGTTGTGCAGATTTGATGTGGCGTCTGTAAGGTTTTTCAGCGCTTGATATTTATTCTTTTAACTGCCAATTCTTTTAACTGACAATCTTAATGTGTGCTTTAAGTGGTGGTAAGTAGGCATATAGTCTAGTCCCTGCACTTTTTCACCTCATTCCAACTGAGCATTTATTAAATAACCTTACAATAGATTTAAAGAAATGAAGGCATATATGTTCCTGATATATATTTTTTTAATTTTAATTTCATGTATGTTGAAATTGTGAATGTGTGGCTTTCAGATAGTTCTGTTTTTTTGGCTTATCAGAATATGTATCTGAGGTTAAATGAGATCGTAATCAATTGTTACCCCAAGAACAGGAGGTTTCCTCCAAACTGCTACTGTCTGTCAATGAAATGTACGTAAATAACTATTACATTAGTTATTTGGCTGGATAAATGTTGTGCGCTGATATAAAGCTTTGTATACCTGTTGAAATGACACACAAGGCCTTGATAAGATTTTCTTGAATTTTTTGAAGCCATATTACAAGCAGAGATGAGTATGTTGGCCCTGTATGCTGGTAAATTTGAGTAATATTTCTATTTTGTCATGTATTGTCATATCACAGTTTTTTCCATTTTGTATGAGTGTTTGCAATTTAATGTGAGAATGCATGTGTATATGAATATCAGTTCTTTTTTTTTCTGCATTTGGATGGTAATTAATAATCACAGATTATTTGCTTTAAAGCATCCCATCCTCCATTAGGATCTACAGATCTCAATACATGTTAGTTAGCAGGCTCTCCCTGAATTGTGTCTGAACATTCTAGCCAAGTGACAGGTTTTTCTCCATATCCACAGTTTTTATAGCATTTTTGGGGAGGATTAAGAAAAACATGTCCAAGTTTGATGTCAATGTCAACTGGCACAATTTTTGTTTAGAATGTACTTTTGTAACCACAAAATGTCTTGTAACATGCATATCTTGTTCAGTACTCTCCAATAACACTTTTTAGGGTAAGCTGGCAATGGATAATTTGTTTCTTTACCAATGTGTATCACATTCGAATATGGTTTAAAGACATTAGCACTGCATATTTTCTGTAAATTGTTTGGTTAAATGGAAATAGCCTCCAACAAGACGAAAGTGATAAACCATGCTTTTTTCTTTCAGAGTGAATATTGAAATGTAAAATTGGTGGCAAACTGACACATCAGTAGTGTAGTGTCTGTTAAGCAGGATTATACGACTGTGCCTAGAAGATTAGATCTCACAAATGTACCTTTGTTACAGGTTTTTTTTTCTTAAATGGTCATTCTAATGACGTGTTTACATCTTCACCTGGCACTTCAGTTTTGTCTCTGTATTGTCTAACAGGATCAGCACCCTAAGTGGAACCAGTCTTGTAAGTCTGGTAATGTGACTCAATATTTTTGTGTAGAATATTTTAATGGTAATATTAGTGTGTACAGACATCACTGCAACACATCCCTCTCGACCCTCATTGCTCTGTAAAAGGATCTATATTAAACAGCATGGTGAACAAAGCCTTCTCACTAATTTTGAAGTTTTTTCATCCTTTGTTTCAAATCGTGTTTCTAATCATTTGAAAACGAGGAAATGTGTGGAGCATCTCAAAAACTTTTTTTTTTAAATGGAACATTTAGTTTTAGATCCATTGGTATCACCAGGATGATTATTTATTTTTGTAATAATTTCAGTCTTGAGGATACATTTGTATATAAATTTTTAGAGACACTAACATTTACAGGATAATGACAGAGAATATTATCAAAGTTTAAACACCTAAAAACAAGTTCAAAATCAATAAGAAATGAGTTGTTGCATTACAAATTCTGGCCCAGGATTCCTTCTGGCAGAGTACAGCTGTCTTGGCATATAGATGTTCAATAAAAAACAAAAAAGAAAGTGTTTGTGCATAGTGGGAAGAATTTAAAAGTGGAGTGTTGAAGCTAATGCTCTTCAAAACGGAAGCTCAGGTTCAGTTTTTAACCCCTTGCCCCTCAGCCAAAATAAAGCAATCTGATAATAATACTCAATAATGACAATGGATTATTATTATATAACATGTAATATGACAACAATTAAACAATAGCAACAATGACATGTAGGACAGAATCAAGAACTAGAAGGCAAAACGATAACAGCCAACAAGTGAAATAGAAAAAGGCCGTTTTTACATGTTATAAATGAATGTGATTGAGGGGGTTTATCCAATCAGTGATAGACCACCCATGTGGTGGAAGGATCCAATGGGAAGGCTAGAGATTGTAGGCATTGTGAAAGGGGGTGTGCGTGGTCTCCTGTGTTCAAACCTCAGGCACAGAGTGATCCATGGATGACTTCAGCAGGCCGCTTGACATCCTGGAATATACAGATTAGGGCTGTCATGATCAGGAGATGACAATTGACTTACACATTCAATTATTGATATCTGTTTTGTTCATGTCAAACTGTAATCTTACATTTTAAGTGTAAATGTATAATCTATACATTTTAAGAAGTCATTCATTTGCACAGAATTTGAAATTCTACAATATTTATGATTTTCCTGTAATTAATATAATATATAATAATGCAAATTTCTGTTGTACACAATCTACTACATGCCTTCTGTCATCTGACTAATAGTTTATACTTATTTGTACAAGTAAAAGGCCTTTTAGTATCATTCTAAAATAGTCCACTTTCAGGTCCCTGGTATATGTGTGTTTTAAATCTTTACTGATCTTTACACAATAAACAAGAATAACTTTTATATTGTTAGAAATATTTCAAGATTTCAACACTTACTGGACTAAAGCAACTTACGTTTACTTAATTATTCATACATCATTTTTTAGAAAAGTTAATGCATCACATTTGATGCATCAGGCTTTTGAGGATTGTTTATTTGTACATCTCGTATTGGATAACAATAATACAATAATATAATAATACAAAACTTTGATTATAAAACTAAGCATTTAAATATCATTTTGCCAAGACATTATAGGTAATACAGAGTGACAACTGATATTTATATGCATTTCAAGTAGTTTGCTATATACTGTTATGAAGATCTCATTGCTTTACATTACAAGCTACCAGAATTTCATCTTTCTTTTTGGCCATAGAAATATCGGCATCTGCACTAAATTTCATATTTTTGCTCATTTTGAGTATCTGAATAAATCAAAGGTCTTTTAAGGTATTTCCACCTCAAATGTGAGCTCCATACTCCTATATTATACTATTTGAAACGCCTGTATCAAATATGATACTCAAAAAGAAACTGTCTAACTATTATTTTTTTAGGCTTTACAGAGTTAATGCATTAATGGCAAAAAAAAAAAATGTAATTGTGTATTATCACTTGTGAGTATAAAAGAAAGCTGGATCTCACTTCTTAATCATGTGATCGTAGATAAACTTAGGCATGATGGTGATGGTCATGGCAGTGGGAGATGTGGTCAGGATGTCCTTAATCTGAGTGTCCTGTAGACAGAAAACAAAACAATTTACTCCACAAATCTCAGAATGTTATGTATTGGCTTGTGGCTTTGACAGCAGATTTAAAGGCATATCCTGAAAACACTACCGTGACCCCTCTCACCTTGACGCCAATGACGTTCTGGCCGTTGATCTCACAGATGTAGTGATCGGTGAGCAGACCGTTGCGGGCAGCAGAACCATCTTTCACTAGAGATGTGATACGTCCGGATTTGAAGATGAAGCCCACGTGGCCAGAGCTGTCCTTATGCATTGTGACTGTGCGCTGGAATGGTCTGGAACACAAAATATATATAATGTGAGCCTTTTTGGCCCCATCTGTGCAATTATATTTATGATTACCACAGAAAAATATTTTGACTTGACCCCCATTTTTGTGTGATCAAGACATTGTATCTAACTTTAATGACAGTAGGGTCATTAAGTGATTCATGTCTCATGCCAACATATAATGTTCTGTGGCTATATTATTAAAACGGCATTTAAAATGTTTAGCCTACTGCTTGTAAGTGCCTTACAGTAACTGAATTTATTTATTTATTTTGTTTCAAAATTATCTGTGGTAACTGCCACAGATGTTATTAATACAGCTTAACTTGGATCTAAAGCAGGAAGTTTTCATTTCACACTGAACTCAACAAATACTACAACTATAATATATAACCACCAGGAGGCAGCAAAGATCTACACAAATATCGTTATACATTTGTCATGCTGATTCTGTCCAACTTGTCATGACAATATTCACAATATTCTGTTAATGTGGGTTTATTATTATTATTATTTGTATTATTATAATTACTTTATTGTTTTGTTATTATTATCAGCAAGGATGTATTAATTAATCAAAAGTGGCAGTAAAAGTGACGTTCTTACAAAAGATTTTAATTTCTCATTTTTCTCAACTTCCCATTCATTAAAAAATCCTGAAAAGTCATGGTTTCAACAAAAATATTAAGCAGCACAACTGTTTTCAACATTGACAATAATAAGAAATGTTTTTGAGCAGCAAATCAGCATTATTAGAATGATTTCTGAAGGATCATGTGACACTGAACACTTGAGTAATGATTCTGAAAATTCAGCTTTGCATCACAGGAATAAATTATATTTGAAAATATTTCCAAATATAAAATAGTTCATTTAAATTGTATCTATATTTCACAATATTACTGTATTCTATCAGACTTGGCAAGCATGAGACAAAAAAAAAATAATCTTACCAACCCCAAACCTTTGAACGGTAGTGTATGTTTATACCAGTGGTTCTCAACCTTTTTTTCCACCGGGCCGCACTATGGTCCAAGTGCAAGTCTCGCGGGCCACACGCATATCATTTACATATTACGTCAGCAATACAAACCAACCTGATTTATAATATTATAGCCTAAATATTATGATATCTAATCGATTACATTCATTGAAATAAATAAATAATTCTACTCCCTATAAATAACACCCAATTTTGTGAAATTCGGCTCGAAAGGAGTAAATATTTTAGACATCCATCAATTAGTGATGAAAAAAGATTGCCGCGCTGGTGGAAACAACACGAGACCGTGCTACCGTGATTGTCAAGAGCGGCTCGACGGTGTTTAGTGTCCAGCAGCAGTATGTACGGTGCATGCCGTTAGCCTATAAATAACACCCAATTTTGTGAAATTCGGCTCGAAAGGAGTAAAGGAGTTTCACTTTTATGCGTGGGGGGGGGGCACCCACTGGCACACGAGCACTTTTTTATATGTTCTACATTTCATGTATTTATGTGACACATATTCTACATTAAAAAATAAATTTAGAATGAACAATAACTGCTGTACAAAGAGTAAAAAAAATTAAATTAAAAAAACATACCGAGAAGGCTAAATTGATCAATCATATGCTCACTGTCTGCCGCTGGCCACTTGGTTGTTACTTTAAATACGTAACGTTAATTAGGCTATGTGAGTTCTGCTCATGTCTAAAAATAATATATGAAAAACAAAATTATTTTACATAAAAACATTAGGCTATAGCTTATATTTATTTAGTACATTTTTAAATTAATGTAAAAACTAAAATGAATTGTAAAACTGAAAGTAAATTTTTTAAATTGTGTTCAGCATTCGTGACGGGCCGCATGCGGCGCGCGGGTCGCGGGTTGAGAACCACTGGTTTATACTGCATTGATAGAAATGACTGACCTGTCACGGACAATGAGCTCGATGCGCTGTTCAGCTGCTGCCTTCAGAGCTTTGTGGGCCTTATCTGAGCTCCAGCCAGCAACGTTCTGCCCATTGATCTGCAGAACCTGATCTCCAAAACGCAGGCCACCCAACGCCGCAGGAGAGTTCGCCTGCACCAGCTGGACAAACACTCCCTACAGAAAGAGGAAATGACACGCATGAAAGATAATAACACCTCAACCTGCTGGTGATGATAAGAATGACACATCTGCTCAGAATGAGGGTGTGCTGCCCTAAAACATATTACCGATTAACCTACATACCAATTACACACTCAAAACAATGAAACACGATGCTAATTATGACTCTGAGGAAGAGTTTAATGCAAAGAGCTTTACTCACATTATCGATATCTCTGAGTCGGAGTCCGACCTTTCCTTCCTGGTCTTTGCAGATGATGACCTCCCGAAGACCTGGGTGAATCTCTGCCCTCCTGATACCCATGTCTGCACCGGTCACGGGCCGCACCATGCCACCCACAGAACTTGGCACTGCCACTTGCTGCCAAGCAAGAGAACATTTGTATTTATTCTCATACGTGTGAGTGCATTGTTCACATATACAACATGAAAAGTTAACTGTGGTCCATGCAAATGGTCTAATGCAGTACTTTCCAACCAGTGGGTTCTCGAAAACATTTATATATTGCCTTGTCAAAGCTGTAAAGCTTATTAAGAATTCATGACCTACAAATATGTTGTCAGTAGAAGATAACTAAGAAACACCTAAATACTACAATAAAGGTTAAATTTTAATGTTACTTAACATATTAGCTAGAAATGTTAATATAGGTTCATGTTAATTTCTAAATATTTTAATAAATCTATTTATTTTTATTTATTTGCATTTATGCCTTTATTATGATAGGACAGTAGAAGCTGTGAAAGGAAGTGATAAGAGGGGTGTAAAACTCAAATTTGTTGAACATTAGCAATAGTATATTTACACAACAGTTCAAATGCTTGGGGTCAAAAAGGTTGTTTTTTTTTATTAATACTTTTATTCAGCAAGGACACATTAAATTGATCAAAGGTGACGGTAAAGAAATTGATAATGTTACAATTTTTTTTTTTTACAAATAAATGCAATCTTGATGAGCATAAAATACTTTAAAAACATTTAAAAATCCTACAGACCCCAAACTTTCAAATGGTAATGGTAGCCTAAATGGTGTGTGTATATATATATATATATATATGAAG
>NW_015646384.1:132510-139329 GCF_001515625.1 Sinocyclocheilus rhinocerous | reverse complement strand
CATCATGTTTGATTTCTTTATTTTATAAAAGCACAACGTTTTGTTGATATTGTGAGTGCACACAAATAAAAGTAGACCCTTTACAGTTACGAATGATGTATTACTCTTACCTTTATGAGCAAAAATGACGGTGTATCCACTGAAAAAAAATGCAAGTGATCGCGCTGGCGTCTCTGTCCTGCAAAGCGCGCTTTAGCTTCCACTCTCCGCACAAACTATTGGATACAGCGCACATTTATCTAGGTTTAACGTTTAAACATTGTTATATGCTTGAACTGTTTTATATCTATAGATTTTATTTTAGTCAAGTCGTGATGATTTGAGAAGGCTAAATTGATCAAGCATATGCTCACTGTCTGCCGCTGGCCACTTGGTTGTTACTTTAAATACGTAACGTTAATTAGGCTATGTGAGTTCTGCTCATGTCTAAAAATAATATATGAAAAACAAAATTATTTTACATAAAAACATTAGGCTATAGCTTATATTTATTTAGTACATTTTTAAATTAATGTAAAAACTAAAATGAATTGTAAAACTGAAAGTAAATTTTTTAAATTGTGTTCAGCATTCGTGACGGGCCGCATGCGGCCCGCGGGTCGCGGGTTGAGAACCACTGGTTTATACTGTATTGATAGAAATGACTGACCTGTCACGGACAATGAGCTCGATGCGCTGTTCAGCTGCTGCCTTCAGAGCTTTGTGGGCCTTATCTGAGCTCCAGCCAGCAACGTTCTGCCCATTGATCTGCAGAACCTGATCTCCAAAACGCAGGCCACCCAACGCCGCAGGAGAGTTCGCCTGCACCAGCTGGACAAACACTCCCTACAGAAAGAGGAAATGACACGCATGAAAGATAATAACACCTCAACCTGCTGGTGATGATAAGAATGACACATCTGCTCAGAATGAGGGTGTGCTGCCCTAAAACATATTACCGATTAACCTACATACCAATTACACACTCAAAACAATGAAACACGATGCTAATTATGACTCTGAGGAAGAGTTTAATGCAAAGAGCTTTACTCACATTATCGATATCTCTGAGTCGGAGTCCGACCTTTCCTTCCTGGTCTTTGCAGATGATGACCTCCCGAAGACCTGGGTGAATCTCTGCCCTCCTGATACCCATGTCTGCACCGGTCACGGGCCGCACCATGCCACCCACAGAACTTGGCACTGCCACTTGCTGCCAAGCAAGAGAACATTTGTATTTATTCTCATACGTGTGAGTGCATTGTTCACATATACAACATGAAAAGTTAACTGTGGTCCATGCAAATGGTCTAATGCAGTACTTTCCAACCAGTGGGTTCTCGAAAACATTTATATATTGCCTTGTCAAAGCTGTAAAGCTTATTAAGAATTCATGACCTACAAATATGTTGTCAGTAGAAGATAACTAAGAAACACCTAAATACTACAATAAAGGTTAAATTTTAATGTTACTTAACATATTAGCTAGAAATGTTAATATAGGTTCATGTTAATTTCTAAATATTTTAATAAATCTATTTATTTTTATTTATTTGCATTTATGCCTTTATTATGATAGGACAGTAGAAGCTGTGAAAGGAAGTGATAAGAGGGGTGTAAAACTCAAATTTGTTGAACATTAGCAATAGTATATTTACACAACAGTTCAAATGCTTGGGGTCAAAAAGGTTGTTTTTTTTAATTAATACTTTTATTCAGCAAGGACACATTAAATTGATCAAAGGTGACGGTAAAGAAATTGATAATGTTACAATTTTTTTTTTTTACAAATAAATGCAATCTTGATGAGCATAAAATACTTTAAAAACATTTAAAAATCCTACAGACCCCAAACTTTCAAATGGTAATGGTAGCCTAAATGGTGTGTGTATATATATATATATATATGAAGAGTAATTATATATATATATATATATATATATATATATTAGGACTGTCAGTTTAACGCGTTGATTAATTAGTTATGAAAAAAGTTAACACACTGGCCCCGTCCCCAAACCTGTACATCATCTTACATTTCATATAGTTGATTGTTGACAAAAATGATGCAGGGCAACAACCCCATAAACAAAGTTATGCCCTAAAATTCAAGATATTGGGGCAAAAATGCCCCTTTATGAGTTTTTGTCTCTTATTTATATCATGATAAGCATATCACACCAGCAGCAAGAGCAATATCACACGAGTGCTGTTTTTGTCACGAAGAACACGAGTGCAAATCATAGACATACGGTGCAAATGTGATTTTATACAACAGTTCAGTAAACAAGAAGTTTATATTGCGTTATATTTTAAACACAATATTGTGTGTTTTTGTTCAATATTGCCACAGAAAAATTACCTATAAAGCCACAGCAGAACTGTTGTGCATCTGTGAGCAACACAGCGGTGTTTAGTTTCTGAATGAATTCACGTGAACGAATCTTGTGAACCAGTGATTCAAAGGCCCATTCATAGGCTGCATCCGAAAGCTCTAAAATGCTGCCTTCGGAGGCAGCATTCCAAGGCAGGAAGGCAGCAAGGCACGTCCGAATCCAAATTCTACTTTACTTCCTGTCTCCGGAGGTACCTTCTTCTGATCGAATTTTGAAGGCAGCATAGATGTATCCTTCGCTGCCTTTGATATCCCACAATCCCGTGCGTTCCATTCTGTGACGGTTGAGTTAAAAAATAAAGATGGCGTCTGAAAGTTGCTTTTGGTGGTCAGTTTGTGTATAAATGTATATTTCTGACTAACTTTTTTCACTTTTGATGTTATTTCTAGTGAGAAATCAGTATTATAGTATTTAAATATTTGTTTAGTTATCACAAAAACTTGTTCTATTTTGTTGTAGATCATTAAACCGTTTCATGAGGTGCCTTCGTGCAAAAACGCTGCCTGCAAAGTCATTGCCTCAAACGGCAGCGAGGCAGCAAGTCAGTTGCCTAAGTTTTCGGATGCAGTCATAGAGAGAGCCGTTTACTTCATTCCTGAATGAATCAGCCCTTTGAACGAATCGAATCGAATGAATAAAGACATTTACCGCCACCTGCTAGTTTTAGTTTTAGTTTCTTCTTTAGAGTAGGCCTATTATTTAATTTATAATAAATACAATAAAAAACATTAAAGGGATAGTTCACCAAAAATTTATTAATTAATAAATACATTTTGTCATCATTTACTCACCCTCATGTTGTTTCAAACCTGAATGACTTACTTTCTTTTGCACAACATAAAAGAAGGTATTTTGAAGACTGTTGGTAACAAAGCTGTTTTAGTTCCCAGTGACTTTCACTGTATGAACAAAAAATATTGAGATGTTTCTCAAATGATCTTCTTTTATGTTCCATAGTTTATGTTAGGCTATTGTAGCCTAAACATTAACTATTATTGTGTTAAATTATCTTTTGGGGGTATTTTCACAGCCAAATTTAGTTTGCGATTAATTAGATTAATTAATCGCAGCACCCTGTAATTAATTATTTTTTTTAAAATTACTGACAGCCCTAATATATATATATATATATATATAAAAACTATTCACTGTAACTGATACCAAATGTCTAATGTGAATGAATTACTGTAATAAAATAATAACTATGATTAAATCTGGTGTTTTTTCGGTTTCTTTTTATGGAACAAAACAAGATATAGATAATAGAATGAGCTATAAGGCGAGTCGCTTTTTGATATCCAGTATTAGTGAAAAGATTAATACATTAGTGGTTTTTTGTTGATTAAGAGGTATTTGGGCCTTATTAATGGGGCTATGAGGATCTTTGACACAAAAAGATGCAAAAAGGGAGATGCTGGTCTAATGTTCAGTACTATGAACACGGAGTATCTTTTTAAGATGCTCTCTGAAAGCAGCCTACATTAGCATTACTCCAACACATGCCTTATGGTGCATGAATCATTCTGAGCTCTGCTTCCAGGAATGATGCTGAAAAGAATAAGACACCCTGTGGCCAGTTTGAACTATTCAGAGAAAAATAACAAAAACCAAAAAAAAAATTCAACCTCCCAAAAGCACAGATGCTAACGCACATACACAACCACCGCCTCCTCCTCTTTTTCAAATCTTACACAATTACTCTTGGCTGCTTTAACAGAGAAAATATTGTATACGGCAACGGTGACAGAGATGGAAAAACAGGCTGTAGAGCAAACTAAACCAGGAAAGAGTAACAGCACTGCTAGGGAAACATTTGAGACTCTGAAATGTCATTGTTTGCATATATTAAATATTTCTTTATGAGTGCCCATACTTAGAGGGAACTGAACTCTAAAAATAAACAGGTGTGTTCAGTGACAATCACTTACATTGTCAGCCACAGGGACCAGCGCAAGGTTTCTCTGGACCTCATCGCTGTTCAGACGGAGGCCCATATAGTCACCCAGCTCCTCCAGATTGGGATACAGAGCTGGAGGGAGAGAAAGATTATCCATATGACACAGACAAAGCTAACAGCTAACATAGTAGCATAGTGATGTAGTTTGTTTGAGTGTGTTTTATGACAGCATCAAGTGAAAAAAGCAGAACACAGAAAAACAGAGAACTGGGAAGAACAGAGAGTTCAAGTGTCGACACTCAGCCAGTCGCTGGTTTCAGACTCCGGCAATGAATGTTTCCATCCAGTAATTATTTCCTGAGTTGAGTCATGACTACAGTCCTCCCCTCTTTTCCTCCTGCTTTATCCAGCACTCAGATAGGAAAATGTCCGCCTATGAAACATGTTCCTACACAAACAAACTAGCACACCAGTCCGTCTCTAAATTTCTACACTGGACCTGATGATGGTGGGAAAAACCCAGACATGCATTTATACAGCTACATACACACATAAAAGGATCCTAAAAAAGTATCAGTTTCCACAAAAATATTAAATATTCATTTTTTTTTTAAAATAAACTGTTTTCAACATTGACAATAATACTAAATATTTAAGTAGCAAATCAGTATATTAGAATGATTTCTGAAGGATCATGTGACACTGAAGACTGGAGTAATGATGCTGAAAATTCAGCTTTGCCATCACAGGAATAAAATATTAAATATATTAAAATAGAAAACAGTACTTTAAATTGTAATAATATTCCATAATATTACTGTTTTTACTATAGTTTTAATTGAAATAAACAGCTTTGGTGAGCATAGACTTATTTTCTATAAATGTGTATGTGAAACATTCTAAAATATATATGAGGGGGTAACAATATACACACACTCACAAAAATATTTTTATGTATATTTTGTGTATATTTTTTACATATATAATACATCTAGACAACATAACAGGACAATGTCAATCACACTGACATTGTTATAAAGAATTTCACCCTATTGACCAATGCTTTGAGGCTATAATAACGTGAGCTTCAGGGACCATCGTATCAGCACAAGTTACAGTACTGTATGAACCCCCACCTTAAAAAACTCATTTTTTAACGATCTAGTTATGTAATATCCTGGCAGTGTCTTGAGAGGCCGCACACAGGGACACAATAAGAGCACAAAGGTGGAAGGCAGTGCTGCCTGGATAAGAGGGCCTCAACTTGAGCGCTTGTTTTACACTGAGATTAAAAAAAGGAAGTAGGGAAGGTTGTTGAATTGCTCCCAGATTCCCTAAGGCATGTCTTCATTTCCTGTTTGACAATGCCACGAAACATTGGCAAGCCTTTCATCTCTATAAAAACAGCTCTCACTCAGCACTTTAGAAATGAAAGAGAGAATGGCAGGATAAGGTAGATAGAAGCAAGACAGACAGCGAAGGAAGACAGACAGGCAGAGGCCGGGGCTCACTTGAGCTTGGCATCCCCTGTGTGGCAGGCTGTGGCTGGTAAACCCCCTGAGTGATGGCTGGGGTGCTGGAGGTGGCATTGGCAAACTGGGATTGTGCCTAGAGGAGCAAACCACATGTGAACATCCACTTAACTTCAATAACAGTTCTTTTAAAACACCAACTTATCTTCAGTGTTATCCTAAAATAAAACACATGAGAAATGAAATGATATTGGATAAGAAACAAACTAGAAATGTTGCAAGCAAGAAAGCTTAACCAACTTAACCATTTAAAACTGAAATATAATGGAAAACCATTTAGATTTTCTTTTAAACAAACAAAAACTAATTAAAAAAAGTACAAAAATACATAAAATCAAGACAAAATTAACTAAAAAAGAAAATATAAAGGGGAATCAAAATATTAATAAATACTATGGCCGCACGAATATATTTATATTTTAATCGTGATCATGATTTCTGCTTCTCTTCAATATTTAAGCATAATCATCTGCGATATTTGTGATATATCCAAACATTAATCTTGACTATATTTTTTTGTGATTGTGGTTGCTGAATAAATGCAACCTCTGTGCTACAATACATGTGCTGTAGAGAAAACGTTTATGTATGATAAATATAATGAAACTTGAAACTAGATAACGTACAATAAACCATGTGTACGAGTTGACATTTTCTTAATTTGTGCTTATGTGAAAGCACAATAACTGTAAAAAGAAATTTCCCAAATGAAAAAGATTAAGATTAATAATCATGATTATAATTTTTTAGCAAAATAATTGCAATTTGTTTAAATATTATCTTGCAGCCCCTAATAGATACTAGGGCTGCACGATATATTGAAATTATCGAAATATCACAAATGTAAATATCGCAATATGCATATCGCAAGGGTGTGCGATATCTGAATCACTTTAATATTAGGCTACTTAAATCAAAACGTTGCAAAAGGTCAAAGTTTTAGTTCGACGCATATAGCAGAGAATTGCTTGACGTTAAAAAGAGTTAAGTGCAATAAGTTGCAGAAAACAACTCT
>NW_015646384.1:132045-132471 GCF_001515625.1 Sinocyclocheilus rhinocerous | reverse complement strand
TGACTTTAAAAAGAGTTAAATGCAATAAGTTGCAAAAAACACCTCTTTCCCATCTCGTCTTGCTGTCTGACTCACACCTGAAGCGCGCACACAAGCCGCATCTCGCGCAGCGTCTCTTCAGTTCTGATGCACACGTGCAAAGCGCGCGCACACACACACAGAGAGCGCGCACACAGAGAGTGTATTTCAGATGGCGCGCGAACACAGAGTTGATTCGACACTGCTGGTCACTTTCAGAAGTTGTAGTGATTCTTTCTTTTCCAATAAAAAATGTGAAACAAATTGGTTATATAATTTTCAATTTTAAATATTTTAAAATATAATTGAAATTGATTTTACACACTTTAAGCAATATCGTATCGCATATCGAATATCGCATTTTTTAACAAGGTATCGCATATCGCATTTTTCTTCAATATTGCACAG
>NW_015646384.1:128398-131673 GCF_001515625.1 Sinocyclocheilus rhinocerous | reverse complement strand
TCGCGCAGCGTCTCTTCAGTTCTGCCGCACACGTGCAAAGCGCGCGCACACACACACAGAGAGCGCGCACACAGAGAGTGTATTTCAGATGGCGCGCGAACACAGAGTTGATTCGACTTTCGCATCTCCTCATGTTTGAACAGACACATACACACAGAATTATGTCAATAGTACTCGTCTCGACGATCATCCTCTTAAACGCAGTCGGTTATTTTTTAAATGAATGTAAACAGCTGAGCAAGAAATCGGATGTGTATCATTATACTGAATCCGTGCAGTCGGTTTTAAAGGGACAGCAGCCATTTTTTAACAAGGTATCGCATATCGCATTTTTCTTCAATATTGCACAGCCCTAATAGATACTATAACAGTATATAAGTAAAACACTGCTTACCCGAATGACTTTGTCCACTTTAAGGTCCTCCAGGGATGGATACAATGACATCCTGGAAAAAACACAACAGTCGCAGCATGAAAATGGAGAAAACAAGGCAGTGTGCAGCTAAAAGTGTTGAAATACAGGAAATAATACTTTGAGCAAGATCATATACAGCCATATTGCCTTAGTTTGTTTTTCAGCTGACTAGCAACCACATGACTCACATGGGAATTGAAACCTATACTAATTAGACGGGACAGATGAGGGAGTGTATTAGGAGCACACAGAAGACAACTCAGGAACAAAAACATGGTGAATTTATCAGGCTGCTCCATCATGGTCGACACTTTCATGAATTTGATTCTTTCTCAAACACCCCCCATCACACACACACACAAACACACACCACACGGATGTGCCACAGCTCTCCAGGCATTAGCTCTGTGGTGGCGTTGCTTTCACGTTGTGAAACGATCCACCTGTGAGTCCATCTGTGTGTTCTGCACAGTCATCCTCATTGATGTAACAAAAACACATCGATAAAACACCAGAAATCATAATAACTCTTATAACTCTGGCTGCTCCTGATTTCAGATAGAGGAGTAACTATCACTTCACAACAGAGGAATGGGCACATATAAAACTCTTTAACACTTGGTAATGGATGTTTCACAGCTCTCCAGGCAATAGCTCTGTGATTGCATTGGTTAAAATTCTTGCCTCCAAACAAAGCTCATCAGTAGAGCATGTTGCTAGTCACACCAGTGATCATGGGTTTGATTCATGGGTATAGAATATGCAGGGGTTGCAAACCAATCATAAAATTGTCATTAGGAAAATACAGGACAAATATTATACAAATTATTGGCTATGATCCAACAGTGTAGCCCATTTGATTTCTTAGCCAAAAAACGAGTATTACATTTGTATTTAATTTACATTTCTATCCTCCTCAATTCTGAAATGATGGCTACGCCTCTGGTTTGATTCCCAGGAAATACATTAACTGATAAAATGTGTATATTAAAAGAAATGTTATTTGCGCTGGATAAATGCTTACATTTAATAATGTAAGAGAAATGTAATGTGCAATTTTATTGCTATTTTATCTGTTTGTTTGTTTGTTGATTGTTACACCAAACATTTTGTCTTTGGACAATTAATACTATTATAATTTTATATTTTCTATACATTTACTTTTTGCATAATATGATATATTTGTATTATATTTGATAAATTATATCAATAAGTTTCAGTCAACTATAAAGTTGCATAAATATTCACTAGCATTGCATAAGTCAAGCATTATTATTATTATTATACTTGTATTAAATTTTATATTTAACAACAACAACAACAGCAGCAGATTCATATTAACAGCTTTCAGTCAGTAATAAAGTAGCACAGATAGTTAATCCATTCTAGCATTACTGAAGTACAGCAATTAACATTATTTTTTATTGTATATTTATTAGTGCTGTCAAACGATTAATCGCATTCCAAAATAAAAGTTTTTGTTTACATAGTATATGCATGAATTTGATTCTTTCTCAAACACCCCCCATCACACACACACACAAACACACACCACACGGATGTGCCACAGCTCTCCAGGCATTAGCTCTGTGGTGGCGTTGCTTTCACGTTGTGAAACGATCCACCTGTGAGTCCATCTGTGTGTTCTGCACAGTCATCCTCATTGATGTAACAAAAACACATCGATAAAACACCAGAAATCATAATAACTCTTATAACTCTGGCTGCTCCTGATTTCAGATAGAGGAGTAACTATCACTTCACAACAGAGGAATGGGCACATATAAAACTCTTTAACACTTGGTAATGGATGTTTCACAGCTCTCCAGGCAATAGCTCTGTGATTGCATTGGTTAAAATTCTTGCCTCCAAACAAAGCTCATCAGTAGAGCATGTTGCTAGTCACACCAGTGATCATGGGTTTGATTCATGGGTATAGAATATGCAGGGGTTGCAAACCAATCATAAAATTGTCATTAGGAAAATACAGGACAAATATTATACAAATTATTGGCTATGATCCAACAGTGTAGCCCATTTGATTTCTTAGCCAAAAAACGAGTATTACATTTGTATTTAATTTACATTTCTATCCTCCTCAATTCTGAAATGATGGCTACGCCTCTGGTTTGATTCCCAGGAAATACATTAACTGATAAAATGTGTATATTAAAAGAAATGTTATTTGCGCTGGATAAATGCTTACATTTAATAATGTAAGAGAAATGTAATGTGCAATTTTATTGCTATTTTATCTGTTTGTTTGTTTGTTGATTGTTACACCAAACATTTTGTCTTTGGACAATTAATACTATTATAATTTTATATTTTCTATACATTTACTTTTTGCATAATATGATATATTTGTATTATATTTGATAAATTATATCAATAAGTTTCAGTCAACTATAAAGTTGCATAAATATTCACTAGCATTGCATAAGTCAAGCATTATTATTATTATTATACTTGTATTAAATTTTATATTTAACAACAACAACAACAGCAGCAGATTCATATTAACAGCTTTCAGTCAGTAATAAAGTAGCACAGATAGTTAATCCATTCTAGCATTACTGAAGTACAGCAATTAACATTATTTTTTATTGTATATTTATTAGTGCTGTCAAACGATTAATCGCATTCCAAAATAAAAGTTTTTGTTTACATAGTATATGTGTGTGTTCTGTGTACATATATATATATATATATATATATATACACACACACCCATGAATGTATATATTTAAGAAAAATGTTATAGTTATATATTAAATCTATTTATATATAATATAAATGATATTAATATAAATATTTACATGTAAATATTTTCAAAATATATACTGTGTGTGTGTGTGTA
>NW_015646384.1:115679-128205 GCF_001515625.1 Sinocyclocheilus rhinocerous | reverse complement strand
AAAAACTGACTCCAAGCTTTTGAATGGTAGAGTGTATAATGTTACAAAAGTGTTTTATTTCAGATTAATGCTGATCTTTCTATTCATCAAAGAATCCTGAAAAAAAATTTACTCAAGTGCAAGTGTTTTAAATATTGATAATAATAATAAAATGTTTCTTGAACTGCATATCAGCATATTAGAATGATTTCTGAAGGATCATGTGACTGAAGACTGGAGTAATGATGCTGAAAATTCAGCTTTGACATCACAGAAATAAATTACATTTTAAAATTTGTTCAAATAGAAAGCAGTTATTTAAATAGTAAAAATATTTCACAGTATTCCTGCTTTTGCTGTATTTTGTATCAAATAAATACAGGCTTGGTGAGCAGAAGAGAATTCTTTAAAAAACATTAAAAATCTTACTGTTCAAAATCTTTTGACTGGTAGTGTATATTAAAATGTTTAATACTTCATTCAAATTAATTAAACACTTTTAAATAGACTGCAGCAATCATATTTTGCCACACATTATTTTGTTTAGTTCAGAATCGTGGGAGAATCGTGATCTCTATTTGAGACAAAACAAATCGTGATTCTCAATTTATCCAGAATCGTGCAGCTCTAATTATATATTGCATTTGTGTTATATTAAATATGTAAATTACATAATATCAATATATTTCCATCAAAAATAAATTTGGATACAAAGTTATTCACCCATTTTAGCATTGCTAAAGTCTAGCACTGAACATTCTGAAGATGATATGCATTCTAAAGATACCAGTGAACATTCTGACGTGCAGTTTTAACACTTCCAGTGTAAGCAGACTCAAGCTATTATCACAAAAGATATGTAGACATACTTCAACCCATGCGATTTTGAGTTGAGGACAGTAGCTACTGAGTATACATTATAATTACAACAACAAACATCCAACGATACATCACTACCATAGATACACAGGACACATTTCAGAGATATTCATCATAAGCTGAACACTCAGGACATTTACAACATTGCCTTACATGTAATGTTAACAACCACAATTGTTATTATACAATGAAAAGCAGATAATAGAGACTAAAGTTCATGATTAACAAAGTGCTCAGGGCAGGACATGAGCACCAACTCCACATTTGACTAATAACATCCCACCAGAAATCATTACTACAGAGCCAAAGCTCTAACTATTTCAAATCCAAACAAAATAAAACATTAAACACTGCCTGACTGTGCTCTTCATCTTACAGTGGAAGAGCGATGAGAAGTTAAGTGTTTTCCTGGGAACACATCCATTACTGGAAAGGGGAAGGGAAAGGGAGAGACGGACAGAGTAAGCCAAAGAAGTACAAAGAAATTACAGTGCTTAAAGACAGAAAGGAAGACAAGGAATTGAACATATGAGAAGTATAGGAAAGGCCAACAAGAGATATAATACAGGCATGTGATTGATTGATGCTGGCATTAGTCACAATCATATGACTGTGATCACATGACATATTGTGCATTTTAGCCAATAAACTACTGCCTGTAGATCACTGGGTTACCGTAAACGTCACAACAACAGAAACCAACACCAGATTCAGGAAATGACAGAAATCCTGCTCAACGAGAAAAGCCTAGAGCATCTAAACATAAACGCATCATGAAACCTTAAACATGAGTGTAACGAAACATGACGGCATCACAAATACAAAAGACAAGCCTGTAAACATATACACTGCCCTTCAGGAGATACGGATAGGCACAAGTCTTCAAAATACTAATTTCTAGCAAGAAACATCAAGTTACAGGAAAACTGTAAATTTAGGGAGACATGGTTGAATGGTGGCAAATGAGAGAAACGTCACATAGCCTCACTTCCCTGAAGAGACATCCCACATACTAATGGAGATAGTTAGTAGATCACTGGATAGGAACTAAACTGAAATGAGAAACGGGAACTATTTGGTGAGAATCGGCCTGATTGGAACACAGCCAGCGACTGAAACTGAACAAAAAGCCTGGAGACTTATTCAAGTCTTTAATGCATGTAGGAACATACAGGTTTACAACCAGATTAAAGAGACTCTGGAGCTGCTTATTCCATAACATCAGATTTAAGACTCAAGCTAAAGCACTACATGCTCATACACGTTCACATATCGCACAAATCTGTGAAACACTCACAGACAGACATGACCATAACATAGGAAGAGAAAGAACACTCTCGCCCACATCCTCTTGAATAAACTCCCACACCAATGCACACAGAACAGCTCATGCAAACCAACACATACTGCCTGTTGACGTCACATACACACAGACACAGATGACGTTTCAACCGCAATGTCAAAAACAAGCAGTAAATATATCTGACAAGCTCCTTCCACACAAACACTGTTTCTCATCGCATAAAAATGTCTCTGTGACACTAAAGGGCCATTATTTCCTGTCAAGGGCACTCCAATAAAGTAGAGATGTCTCCAAATAGTGGACTAATGGAGACAGTGAGTAATCTTCTCGCAGACATGTGTGCCTCTATTGTATCTAGTTCAGCTACTCGCATGAAATTAAGTGAATCGACTGGGCACAAAGTGCATCATAAATAAAGCAGGAATACAGAACGACTGGGAATCTCATCACTGAGGCTCTAAGTCATCTGAGGTCAACACCTGTTATCAGTGTTATTTTCATTAAAGTCGCAATGAAGTAGTTACAGATTTTTCTCTTCCATATTATGACGTACATCCCAGTGAAACAAATTATCGAAATAGAACAAAATGAAGGGCTGGGTTTTTGATTGGATAGAGACTTGGATAGAGATTTTATGTGGACAAAATAATTGGAGGAGTCCGGCATAAGTTATGATATGCATTGATGATTCACAATAAGATCAATAACAAACATTTAGAAATTATATAGGCTGAATTATCATTTCATGCCAACTTGAACAAAAACTGAAACATGAATAAAAAATAAAATAATATAAACATAAATATAAAATGATGAAGAAACAGAAACTATACTACATTTTCATGACTCTAAAATTAATTAATACATAATAAAGTGAACACAAATCATTTTAGTTTTAGATACATAAACTTAAACTGAAAACAAATGAAGGGATAATAACTAAATTGTAAACTATAACAACCCTATCTTTATCTAAACCTTAGTGTAAATCGTAATAAATCACACGAAACTAATGCAGGAAAAAGCAGCAGCAGCACAATGATTTCACACTCCCTAAATCTGGTTTAGATTACATCTTTGACTAAATGTGGTCTACTTTCAGTGCAAATGCAGAAAAAATCTTTAGTGCAAACTCAAGTTAGGGACAAAGCCAGCTTATAACAGTCCGGCTGAGTGGGTGAGGGGCCTTTGGTATGGGGGAGAAATGGGCAAAGCTAATTTTCAGGCAGACTGAATGAGTGCTGAGCATAATAAACGACTCTCCCATGGCAACAGTCTGTAACTCTATTGACTGAGTCCAGTAAAGGATCCATGTGGAAATATCCTATCCATAGCTTTTGGTAAAATATAATGCCACTGTCATGAAATAAAAGATTTAAATATGTTATGACTACAAGCCCTTTCTCAATCTCCTCGTAACCGTCAACGATGAAATGATGTAGATTATTCTAGGCAGCTGATTTATGTCATTATATGGGAAAGTCCCTTCAACCAAAAAACCAAAGGAAAAACTAGGTTATCGCCTTTATTTAGCATCACTCATCTATGCCTTTGTTTCTTCGTTTATTTTCCACTATTCCGTCATCAATAATTCAGTTCCTTCCATAATGTATTGACTGAACATACAGGAATAATCGAAAGTAAAACTTGCTTCTCAAGAAACAAAACAGGACCAGGTTTCATATCAGTGACACATATTGGGATTAATACCATTTCATACGTCAAATACGAAAACGCATAAAGCTGTTTGAATGTTACGTGGCAAATATCTATAACGTCAACATCGTCTTGTGATTCACTGCCGAACAATGTTTGTCTGTATGAACATTTAATTTTCTGCTCTAAATTACCCAATACCTGTAAGGCGATGAAAGCACCTGTCATCAGTTTTAAAAACTAAACTGAGGTTTAATCCACTGTCACCTTAAACTAAGCATTATTAACACGATATAAAAGCAGTCTGACTGATACAGACTGTATTTTTTGCTGTGTTTAGCTCTCAAGCTAGTCACGGCAACTCCGTTAGCAACCGCACAATCATGCTAATTACACGAATAAAGTTATATTTCTTTCTCCTAAAAATAATGACCAGGTGATACGATACAAAATATCCTTAAAAACAAAAATACAATAAATGTAACTGAATGCAGAGCGAAGTAAACACCAGCACGTCTTTGTTCTTCGTGTGTGTTAGCAGCAGCCTGTTTAAGTTTAGCTTGGGTTAGCCAGCGAGTCCCACATACCTGACTGAATAAAATCACTTTGACGATAATTAAAATAACAACATTTACATTAAAGAGTGCCGCGTCTTATCTTACCTTTCTGCGTTCTAACGACTGACTTCTGAAGAAATGGGGTAAATGTGATGGGAAGCAATGTAAACAAGCCGAGCACAGTAAACGAGACTCTTTTCCTCTTTAGGTTGGTGCAGTGAAGTGAACAGAGGGGAGGTGATCGAGAGAAAGTACGTGCGTGTATATTTCTTTGGTTTAGTAGCTCAGTTCACTTCCTGCTATCTCATTCATGAAGGAGGCTGGGCTGAAACTTCTATTTATACTTTTATTACTCATTAACTTAAGCACAGTCACTCTGACTGCCAAGAACTACCATGGTAACAATAACTCCAGAGTCCAGTTATTGTTAATACTGTAAAATCACTGGACTGATTTGGGATCAGTTATTTTTTCTTGATGGCAGTGCTGGAATACCAAGTTATCAGTTCTACCAATATATCAAATTTAGTTCAGTAACTACATTAAATGACTACAATCATGACTACAATCATCAACTACATTAAATGACTACATACAATCTAGTATGTTTTGGTTTCATTCTGATTTATGTGTTATAGCTATAAGAGGTTCCATAATGAGTAAATTGCTGAACCATACATCAGCTGTAAATTAATTGCTGCCCTACAGTTGAATCTCATTCTAAATCTGCTTCCACGAAATTTGAAGGTAAATGTATCCTGCTCTTCAGCTTTCATTTATTATATTAGAAGTACCAATAAAAGAACATATAGGATTATTAGTGGACATAAAACAGTGAAGGTACTTATCTGAAATGACACAAACAAGCAACATTTTCCAAAACATGTAAAAGCACTTCATAGCACATTTGAATTATTTTATTGTCTTTAAGACAATACGTAAATATACAGTGCATTACAGTAATATTAAAGCCATATATTTGATGCTTGACTTGTAATCACAGGAATCGCCAGCATCCACTCAAATATTTAAGCAAGACAGATTTCTGTTAAATTAAAAATTATTTCCATGTCAATACAAAAGAGCACTGTCACTGTATCTGCATCCAATATATTCACATCAATTGTCTTGGCAGCGCAACTTACATTAACATCCATGAATAGCTACAAATAATTTAGCATCAAAATGGATACTTGAATGGCAAGTAGTGTATGTCACACTAGTGTAGGTCACGATGTGCTAGGAAGCCACAACCCCTTATTTTGTTTTTCAGACATCTTTGTCCATCAATGAAACAAATTCTCCATGAGAACAGAAAGTGCCCATCAATTATAGATAATAATTAGCAAGTTAATGGTTGGTTTTGAGATTTGATGAGACAATGAACAGTGAAACATAATCACAAAATCTTTAAGCACTAAGAATGGCATGCGTCCATTGCTAGTGCCAAATGCGCCACCTACTCAACTACACAACCTAATCAAACACAGAACAAAGTAAACACATTTAAAACATTTCCAAATAGCTGCATGCTAATAAAATACTGCAAAAAAATAAACAAAAACTATGTATAATAATGTTGCTCACCAAACTGACAGAAATAGCAGTTATCACTTCATACTTCATTATTTGTATTAATCAGCCTGGTCTAACATAAAGTTTGATTTCAGGTAATATGATGGCACTTTTTCAGTTGATATGGTCACTTTGTAAATATACAAAACCAGTGGTATTCTGGCAGGTGTCAAACACACTAGCAGGCACAAGGATTGTTCAAGATTTTGCTTCTTTGTACTAATTAAAACCAGCGAACCTGTTCAAACCTTACAATTCAATACTGAAAATTCATACTTTATGTTAAAAAGCATTAAATGTAATTTATGTATTTATTAGTGCTGTCAGCATCCAAAATAAAAGTTTTTACTGTACTGTGTATATTTATTATGTATATATAAATACACACACATACAGCATATATTTTGAAAATATTTACATGTATATATTCATATAATTCATATCATATATAAATATATTTAATATATAACTGTAACATATTTTTCTTAAATATATACATAATAAATATACACAGTACACACACACATATATTATGTAAACAAAAACTTTTATTTTGGATGCGATTAATCGTGATTAATCGTTTGACAGCACTAGTATTTATTAAATCTAAAGCATAACAATGCAATAAATATGCAAATGTTTATTTTCCAAACATAAGATCTTTAAGATATATTTATGTTTTCTTTTTTTGGGATTACTATTCAGGGATCAAGTTGCCGATTCTTTAACAAGTTTGTACTTGGTCTCAAGCCAACAACAATCACAGTGTAAGAAAAAGTCACAAGAGAAGAGAAGTCTAAAGGGTTCCTTCAAGGGTTCAAGTTCAGGATTAAGGACATTGCAAGGTTTTTGATGATTTGGTGATATTGTATCAATTAGACAGGAAGAATGTTGGATTAAAATTAAAGGAGCTAAAGAATTATTTCTGATGTAATGTGACTAAAGCAAAAGATAAAATGTTGGAGAACTCTGATAAAATAAAGCACAGATCTTTACATAATGTGCCCCAAACTGTGGGATGGGATACTGAATAAAGCTGGTTCTGAGAAGAATGACTAAAATATGGCCTGACATAAAGAGAAAACTGATTTAATCAAGTTTCTAATGTTAAGACTAAACCTTTTTACACTTGAAACATTTATAATATAATCAAAAATTAACAAAAGGCATTGTTAATGCATTAAATCACTCCAAACTGAGAAGCTCCACATCGAAGATGAGGGTCGCATTTGGGGGAATAATCCCAGGATGGCCTTTATTACCGTAGGCAAAATCAGGTGAACAGGTCAGCTTTGCACGTTGTCCCACACTCATCTAAAAGTCACACAAATATCAGCATGAATTATGTGATTTTCTTTTTCATTGAAATATCAATCCTAGGTGGACTGGATTTGGTAGTGCTTCATTAGAACATCATTTAAACTTAATTAAACTCAAAAAGTGTTACATATGATTTTCTGAGTGGACAAAACACCATCACATACCTGCGCAATACCTTCCTCCCAGCCACGGATCACTTCCTGTTTACCAATCTTGAACTTAAATGGCTTGTCACGGTCCCGGGAAGAGTCGAACTTCCGTCCATCTGTCAGAGAGCCTAAAGATTTAAGAGGAAAAGGACAGAAGGACAGAAAAACAGGAAATGAGGTTAGAGCATCAGATAAATGGGTTACTTTATTATTGTTCTGCTCTATCAGGGAGATTTTCTGTCTCTCTAACCCATGTTTAATAGCAGTAAATTATCAGGATATGAGACATGTACCTCTTTCAAGAACATGGCAAAAATACAGTAACATATGAACATAAACACAAGCAGAAAAGAGTCACTGATCCACTCATCAACACAAAGCAGGAATCAGTTACATTTATTCAGTATGTCTATACTGTACATAGTAATTCTCTTTAACAACAATAGTTCTTTCTGACCTGTTGCTATGACTCAATATGAATATCTCCCACTCTTCTTCCCATGTAATAAAGAAATAATGAGATGGAAGCCCTGAAGCACAAGGTGGAAATTAGTTTGGAGCCTTCCTGAGTCCGATTCCTTCATTATTTACTTTCTCCCTGCTCTACATACCTAGTAAATAAAAAAAGATCATAGAGAAATCATAGAAAAGTAAAAGTAAATAAAACGTTTTTTGTAAAAATCTAAGTAAATAATTTTAAGAGCGAGAGCGAGAGAGTCAAATATGATTTTAAAAAATCAGAAACAAGAAAGATGCAGAAAAAATGAAACAAAAAGAAAAAGAAAATCGAGTAAGGGTCATGAGAATGTAATGCAAAGTACAAAATGACAGAAATGTGGGCTTTTTTGGTACAATGTTGAATATTATATCAATGCTGCATAAAGTACAAGCAGCATATGCAAGATGGCAGGCAGGTTGTCAACTGTAATAATGATTCAACTGAGTATGAAAAACTTTCCGTAATTCGATTAAGTTACCTATTTAATCATCAAATAATCTACTTGGCAGAATAGTATTTCTTGGTTAGTTTGAACGATTAAAAGCCAATCACATCCCAGGGGTCGACTCCGTCCAGACAGTGATAATCCGTCTATCCGACGCCGCCAGCCTCGCTATCCAACAAAGACTGAATCACACGAGTGTCTGTCAAATCTGTTCAGTCTCAGCTGTCAGATGAGGATCATGTCTGCGGACAAATGCCAGTGTGTGCAAACAATACACAACTAATAGTGCATAACGGCTTTATTTGTCTTCCTCTGTATATTGTACTGTATCTTTACAGCACCCCCACTCTTCAGATGTCATTTTAACACGGATTGTTTGGAAATATGCATTAACCTTTTTTTTTCTCTAAATTAAGTCAGTAATTATAAATTTCCATATACAAAAATCCATATTCGTTCACAAAAATACAACATCAGTACACCCACCAAAAGAACATCTGAAATTCAACTCACCAACATAATGCACCACACATGTCTGTCCTTTTTTGGGGAAAGTCCTCCCTGTAACAGCAGCGCGAGGAGAAAAAGGGAGCAGGAGACAGAGCAATAATATAATGCTGTTAAACGCACGCAACTTAACAAATAATACGCTACTTTACGTGATAGAAGCTGCATTAAGGTGATTTTACCATCTCCGGGGGTTATGGTCTCGATCTCCACTCCCATTTTGTCCCGCTCGTGTACTGTATGTTTCTGAAGAGCCCTGCTGCACACTGTCTCGCTCACAGCTGTTTGTTTGCAGGCGGAAAGGAGCGATGCTGTCGGGTCACATGACCGCAGCGAGAAAACGGGGAGAGGGCCCAATAGCAGCGCACTAATTTAACATAAATCCTGCTGATGACAAATGCGACCCGTCTCCTTTGTTATGCCAAGTGAGTGAAAAATACAATTAGCCAACTCTTAACTTTTATAAAGAATATCTCTTTGGATTTGAGACTTTAGTCTTTGCAACTTTACAGATCTTCTTTATGCACCAAGAACTTGTAACACTCTAAAGAGAAAGGAAAAAATGAAATCGCATCATATGACCCCTTTAAAAAGCAAATAACTACATTTAAATGCTATTTTGTATGTACAAAAAAGAAAAGATGGATGAATCCCCCACCCTCCAGCTCATTGTAAAGTACCTATTACATAACATGCTCTCAACACACATTTCATCTGTAGTGTTGTAATGTGGGTGCCTGACTGGAGTAGCACGGATCCACCTCCCACGGACCCACGCCCCCTCCACGAACAACATGTCAAGTCACCCAACACGTTAAACTGCCACAAGGGGGCGCAATGCACAACAGAAGACCATGCACATGCACGTATTTACACGTTGCTGTTTATTTATACACTTTTACTTCATTGTCGTCATTACCAGTGTGGAATAAAAGTGCTGTTACAAACACTTAGACTAGCTGTGTGTATGCTTTCAACGTTATAATACTCTCTCCCAGCTTATAGTTTTTAAAAGTTGGCTTAACTGTAGGCTACACAACTACAAAAATATATAGACATGCCGAACTACACACAGATATGACAAATGTAAAACACTATCTTGTATCTTTTGATTGTTCCGTGTGCACTGGAGCACAAAAACTGGAGTTTGTCATAGCACTCACATGTACATGTAGGCTACAAAAATTCACTGTATATACACAATTGGTGAGCTTCACAGTTCTTGAACTGAACTGAATCAACACTGACTTACTTCAGACAGTCTTGGCTTAGTGCTGCTTTACGGTAGAATTTTATACTAAAAGGTGACTTGGATGCATTTTACAAAGCAAACATATTAATTCCTGTTAGATTGTTGTGTGTTACATAGAGAATTGTGTGTTGTGTTTTGCAAAAAGTGTTTTATGAAATTGAAAACTGAGTCAAAGGCTGAGAATTAGTGTATGGTTTTGCAGATTTGGTGTGTGGTTCTGGTGTTTGAGTGTCAGGCTTCAGAAATTGTGTGACAAGTAAAGGTTTGTGTGCAAGCAGTTGGAAAAAAAACTGTAAGTGTGGAATTTAAATAGCAGTTTTTCGCAAATTAAACACAAGAACGGATAATGTGCTAGCATTTTTGCAGACTTGGTCTGAAGATTGTGCCTTAAGTAGCCTACAACTTTTAGTGTGTAAGCAATTTAAAAAAAACTGTAATATGTAGAAACAGTTATAAGGCCCAAATCACCATAAAGGAATCCGCATCTGGTCCAGATCCGGAAAAACGGATCCGTGCCGGTATTGGCCCGTTGTGCCAAAAGACACCGGCCCGAGTCCGTTGTGCGGATCTGGACCAGAACTTCAGATGGGTCTGGGCCAGATCTGGCACAGATGATTTTTGCTATCTGGGAAGCCATTTATTCACTGGTTGATATAAACACTTTTTACACAGCAACATCAGCTTAATATGGGTTTGAGGCAGGATTATCTGTTTGTCTGTATATGGTGCAGAAATTACACACTGCTACTTTTAAGTGCACTAATATTTCTAAATTCTAGTCCTGAGGGCCCCACAGCAATGCACATTTTCGATGTCTCTTTTATTCATCTCTTTAGTAGAGATTCAGCTCATTAGCAGAAATCTCCCTGACCTGAAATAAGTGTGTATTATTAGTGAGACTCCTAAATAAATCCTGATTGAAAAATATTCACAATGCACAATAAAAAAGCCTTTACACTGAGGTGAAAACAGAGCATGTTCATGATCAACAGTTCAGCAGTGTTACAAAAGTAGTGAAAGCCACTCATTACTTCATAGGCTTAGTTCTTCTCCTTTCAAGGCAGTCTCTGTCCTGTGTACGACAAGATAACACACAGTGATGGAAAAGTTAATACAGCTATTGTATTATTGTATAATACAGCAACTTGTCAAGCATTTCATGCAAAACAGAAACACAGTGTGAGAACATGAAGACATCTCTGAACATAATATACTAGACTTTAATTTTCATAGAAGTAAAATTAATCTTGGCCTTCAGTGTATAAGAAGTTGCTTCTGTAATAAACAGGGTTCCCACTCTTTCATGAACACCAGATTCAAGGATTTTTTAAAGCAATATTTATTTAATTTCAAGCACCTATCAAATTCATACCCCAGAATATGTAGCATCATGAAAGACCTATTACAGTACTTAACATTTCACTTACACTTAACATTTACATTAAAATTTTCAGAATAATGAGGGTTTTGAATGTGTAGGTTTCATCAGTTTAGACCACTTTGAGCAGACGTGTTCAAAGGAATTTAATTAAATCCATTGAAGTCAATGGAGTTCACACTGGTAATATTCAAATACAATTTCTCAAATATTAATAAAAATATATATTTTTGCATCAAACTGGTTTTTGCTGTAATTCTTGTAAAAGATTTAAATTTGAGAGAATTTCTAAATTTTTAAATTAATAAAAAGTGGTTAAACAGGCTCTACGCGTACTTTTTAGACACCCTTAACTCCTTTCTGCTGTCTGTTGTTCTGTTGTCGGTGTTTCTTTGTTTGAATATGGCGCTTATCACATGCTGTGTGGTATCGGTGTTTGGTATCGGGGCATTTTAACGAGTACGAGTACGAGTACAGGAGCTCAGTATCGGGCCCGATACCGATACCAGTATTGGTATAGGTGCATCCCTACTTTTAACATTTAAAAAAATTCAGGAGCACCTTCTAATCAATAATCAAAAATTCTGATCAAATATTAGCCTTCCAATTTTACAAGATGATATTTGACTCCTTAAAGTGATTTACGGGGAATTTAGTTTTTACACCTTTGTAATGGCATTTTTCTAACTTTATTAAAAGTATGTAATCTTTTGTCAAATTAAAAAAAATATATATTTATAAGCTTTTTAAAATTTCTAATTAAAACAACAGAATAAAATCAAGTTGAATAAGAATAAAGTTACCAATCAAATAAAAGCAGTATTTTAAAAAATTATTTGTACCACAGAGGTGGCACAGAAGAACACAAAAGTGGCTTGTAGGTGTATTTTCAGATGTTTAATGAAGTTCAGAGGTGGCATGAGTGGAATTAAATTCATAAATTCATGTTGAGGTTAAACGAATTAAACGAATTAACAGAAAATATCCTTTAAAAATGAAAGTAAAACTGCCAGTAGGTGGCGGCAAA
>NW_015646384.1:114851-115355 GCF_001515625.1 Sinocyclocheilus rhinocerous | reverse complement strand
TTGCAGAACTCAGCACTGAACAAAACTCAGGTGTTTGAGCAGTGAGTGGATTCTGATTAACATTGTGTTGAATGAATCAACAGATTTGTCTGTGATACATTACTCAACGCAGCAAAAACACGTTGTAAATAAGTTAGAAACCTTTGAAGCTCCCCTGAGCGCAACCACAAGTATGCTGATCGGGTCAGTCGCACTGGTGCTCCTAAATATTTTTTTTCAAAGTTGCATGCAGTAATTTTCATTCGCAAATGCACTGCTTCTCCATTGGTTCATGCAGGGCTGCGCTAGTTTTTTTCTCGCGCTACCCTATCTCAACCCCCAATCATTAGCACAGTTTCGTTTTGTCTTTGACAGCGCATATAGGAAAATTTTTGAAATAGCACCATTCTACTAAACAAAAATTATTTCAAATTTAATTCAAGCACTTTCAAGGACTTATATTTGTTTTCAAGTACTTTCCAGGCCTTGAATCCATGCGTCTGATATTCAAGTACTTTCAAGAAG
>NW_015646384.1:88113-114841 GCF_001515625.1 Sinocyclocheilus rhinocerous | reverse complement strand
AAGTTGTGGTGACAGACCAAAAAAAAAAAAAAAAAAACAGCACGCTCTTTTTGATGTGAGCATTTGCTTCTGTCCCATTATCTTTTTTTAATTCTGTAGAATGCATTAATGTCACATGACTGAGCAAAACACCTTCAGGCGGATCAGGACCTTCAATCTTCTAAGTAAACAGACAGGGACACATACCCTGCTTTCCTTAATGCGTCTTGGATTTTCTGTCGCCGCTCTTCATTGATGGGATAGAAGCGAAAAATTACCAAACTGATGAGCAGCAGGCAGATTGGCACAGGAGCGAAGAGCACCCGCAGCGAGTATATGACCTCTGGATTGTGTTTACAAGCACCAGGCTTGTATCCTACAAAACTGAAGAGTTTGGGAAGGAGAACATCACATGAAGCTTTCACATGAAGCTGTAGGTTTAATGGGATACAATAAAAGATGTGGTGCACAGATGTGAAAAATCTGATTGGAGGAAGCTCTTACTGTAATACCAAAGTAGAGACTCCAACAGACATGCCTCCTCCGAATTTGTTGAAGAAAACATAGCAGGAGTAGAACAATGGTTCTAGATCCTGGCATGATGGGTTCTTAACTTTGAAATCATCCACTACATCTGGCAACATTGACCTAAAATAAATAACAACCTGGTTTCACACATATATATATATATATATATATACCAGCCACTTTATTAGGTACACCTATTCAACTGCTCGTTAATGCAAACATCTAATCAGCCAATCACATGGCAGCAACTCAATGCATTTAGACATGTAGACATGGTCACAATGACTTGCTGAAGCTCAAACTGAGCATCAGAATGGGAAAAAAGGTGATTTAAGTGGCATTGAATGTGGCATTGGTTGTTGGAGCCAGATGGGCTGGTTTATTTCAGAAACTACTGATCTACAGGAATTTTCATTGCATAACCATCTCTAGAGTTTACAGAGAATGGTCCAAATAAACAAAAATAGTGAGCGGCAGTTCTGTGGTTAAAAATGCATTGTTCATGCCAGAAGTCATAAGAGAATGGCCAGACTGGTTCAAGCTGATAGAAAGGCAATAGGAACTCAAACACTAAAATTGGACAATAGAAGATTGGAAAAAGTTGCCTGGTCTGATAAGTCTCAATTGCGATCGAATTTCAGTATGGTGTCATTCTGAACCGACCAAACATTATAATGATGAACATATCATACAACTAATTCCCAGCTGACCACCATCTGGGTTAGCGTAATGTTTCAGTAATGCAAGAGGAAAACATTGGGTGGAGTATGTGTTGGTGGAGTGAGGGCTTTAGCAGTAAAAGAGAGATTACATGAATGTTAAATTACCAAGGGAGTAGATAGAGGGCTGCCAGACTCGTGCCAGCTACCATGGACATAATAATGAAGATGGGTAAATTACTTTTCACTAGGGATATCACAATCAGAGCTGGGATATAAACCTGTAGAGGAGAAAGAGGGATGAAAAAGTGGAAACTATTTCAGGTAAAAAAATAAATATAAAAACTAAGGGCATGCTGATGGGCTGCATTTAATATTAACTTTACAAACAAATATAACTTGTAATTGTTATAGTATTCCTATTTCCTTTATATGCAGCCATAAATAATCTAATTAGAAACAAAGAGTGGTGCTCACCGATAGGCCGATGAATATGGTGGTCTTCTTGCCTTTTTTGACCAGTAGTGTCTGCCACATTGGGATGGATATTGTAGCTGATGTCTGCACAAAAAAAAGATTACTAAATATATAATTCTGCATAATTGAAAATTAATGGTATACATATTTTAAAAATAATTTGTAACATAAATGTGAGACTGTTAAAAAAATGTAAATATGTTGTACTTTAATATAATATAATTATATAATTAAATTAATATAATTTAATGTGCTTTATGTCATAAAATATAACAATACAAATTACAAAAATTAAAAGTAAAATTTCAAAAATAGAATTTTTTTTATTTTTTATATATACAGAAGGAATCTGGCTGCATAAGGTTATAAAAAGCTATTTTTACAGATCAGATCAGGTAGAAATAGCTCCTTGTTACAGTACTTCTTACAATACACTTTGAAATAATGGATCCCTCACCAGTAATATAAGAACAAGATGCTGGAAATATGCTCCCATATTCGCTGCGTGAGTACAGAAAAGGGCAAAATTCCCCTGAGCCATCTGAAACAAATTTTAAATCCACTGTGTGACTAATGTCAAAACTATCATACACACCTGTGCATCTTTCTAGGCAATACAAACATGCTCTTTTGGTATTTTGATGTTTAACAACCATCAAAATACGTGCATAATTTAAACAGAAAAAATGGCTTACTTGGAAGGCTAGTGAAGCAAATAGGAAGCCAAATACAAGCCGCACATATGGAGTGTGTCCCACCACCATTTTCATTCCAGTTAGATAGGTGACATTTATGCGGTCCAGTTTACTCAGAGGGGCTGAAGTGAGAAGTAGACACATGCAAATCATTGTATTAGTCTAGAAGTTACAGCATTAGTCAATGGGCCAAATACATTGCCTGGCCAAAAAAAGTTGCACACTCTAATATTTCGTTGGACGGCATTTAGCTTTAATTACAGTGTGCATTCGTCCTGGCATTATTTTGACAACCTTATGAAATGTCACAAAGTTTTTTCTCTCAAGTGTTGCATTCGTTTTTGGCTGAGATCTTGTATTGACAATGGGAGTGCTCCCACCATCTGACTCTGAGGCAAACCACCAAAAAAGTCTTCCAAAATCCTAAAGACTTTGAATGGGATTATGGTCAGGACTCTGTGGTGGCCAATTCATGCTCAATGAACCCTTCTTTCACACTTTGAGCCTGATAAATCTTGGCACTGATATCCTAGAATATGGATATGTCAAATATACCCAAAAAAGCATGTCTTAAAATATTTTGCGCCTGTGTCATAAGTAGATTACCCGCACCTGATGAACATTGGCTCTGCTTATTTGCAACTACGCTAATTTCCACTGCGCTTGGTATATTGTGTTGGTCGATATATAAATGAGATGTTGCATCTGTGTTCTTTAATTTGCGCGTTGTCAGTAAATCAGCTGCAGAAAATTCCACGCCCATCTGCGTTGTTTTGAAATTGCACTCTAGCGCTAATTTGCCCTGTTTAGTAAATCTGGCCCTTAGACTCTTAAGTGTCTGCTTATTTAAATTCAAACAGCAACTTTTTTTACCCGGGCAGTTTATTTATTTATGTGTTTGAAAATTCCTGATGCACAATTAGCAAAGGCTGAAAGAACATGTGGTACAACCAAACAACAGATGTTAGCATTTTAACCCATGTTAACTCATTTGGACCCACCCAACTGTTCCTTCACTCCAAGAAAAAGGACAAGGCAGCAAAGAAAGTACAGCATTCCCAATACTAATGCTCCAGTCAAATAGGCTCTTCTCTGTAGAAAGACAAAATTAAAAGACAAATCACAATATATATTCAGCTAAACTTTTCTGGAATACTTTCCATTTCAAAATCAATAGCTAAACAAATTCCACTATACTCATTAATAAGATGTTCTCTGTGCCTCACTGTATTTTGTAGAGTGTCAGATATGTCATCCAGCGATTCAGTGGCGCAGAAGGCCCTTCCGTGTCATTCTGTAAACTGCAGACGTGTGTCCTCTTGGCATGGTGCACCCCCACTATCTGACCCTGAATGGCAGCTCCTGCCAGTGTAGCGAACACTTCCATGCCCATTCCTGTATCGTGAGAGACAACAAAGCCCTTGACATTTCTCTTTTATATAGGAAACAGATCTCAGTTTATGTTATGTCCTATATGTCCAAGTTTCTGCTCTCTACTTCACTATCTCTGGCTTAGAAATAATAATAAATAAAAAATAATAAAAAAAATTTTTTTGCTGATGGATAACAGAGACCTATTGTTCTCTCTGTTTGTAAAACCTTCAAATGTCCTAGCTTTGTAACTTTTTTCAAACCTTTCAAACAAGACTTTGTCCAGCCAACATTCAAAGTTTTATTTTATTTATTTTTTTGGCATTTCGTTAATTTTTTTTTCTTTGTGCATTTTTGAAAATTCATTTTTTTAAGTTATATTTTGGGCCTTCTTTAGATAATATACAGATCAGACAGGGCCTCTTGGGTCCAATCGAACTCAGGTTAGGATAGATGATGAATAGATAGATAGGATAGGATAGATGAAGGGTGCAATAATGATATTTTACACTTTTAATTGCAATCTTGCATCAGCGTGTATGGCTGGAATTTTTTCATTATTTCTTTTCAGTTGTCCTTTTAGAAACCAGCATGTTTTTTTTGTAAGCTGTTTCATCAAACTCTAACTTACAGTATCAGTGGAGATTCAAGACCGCTGACTTTGCAATAAAATCATAAAATCCTAGAACACAAGATACATGGCAATTCTTTCACCAAATCATCTATTTATGCTTGCGGCTATATTTTCTTACTGTAACCAGTGGCTGAATCACGATCCTTCTGATCCCCCCCCAGAAACATGTTTAGGGAAGAATATGGCACATGGTAGCACTGAACAAGATAGAGACAGGGAAAATTGCTTTAGAGTCAGTTATGAATCATATCACACTTTATATAAGCAAACAGCTGTCTGAAAACTACAGTGGTGAGTACTATATTTCATTTTGGAGTAAAGTTTGCTATCACCATGAGTTGGGCATCACAGTGTCACTGTAAATTTGTTTGTAATGTATGCTGAATGTGCATTCTAATGTATTACTGAATATTCTGTTAAAAAAATCATTTAATTTAAACATCCCCCAATGCAGGAAATGTCCTTAACAGCCAAACATCTTTTCTTCTTATTCTAAATCTGTAAAACAGCAGTTAACACAGTGGGCAGATAATGGTAATAGTGGTCTTACACTCATGAAGGTGTCAAACAGACAGCACCATGTGAAGTACCAGCCGAAACTAAAGCCAGAGGACATGGTGTCCTGTGGGGTATACCAGAGCATAACGTATGACAGGACCCCAAGTGGCATTGTAAACACAATCCTACATAAAGAGCGAAGTTGAGCACAGAGCAGACATGCGACACACAATTTTGCAGATTCTGCATTTTTAAAAGAATCCATTTGAGTACAGTATATTATCGTTTATATGCTCAAAACTGGTCATATGAGCAGCAGCCTCTGGTCAAACTGTGAAATATCTAAAACAGAGTTGAGGAAGTGCTTTACACCCAGTCTGACGTAAACAAGTACATTCACCAAGGAATAAGTTTGCCAATTCTGGTCCGGCCACTCTTGCTCACGGCATATCCAATCAGAGGATCCGTAATAGCATCCCAAGCTCGACCGAGAAAAAGAATGACGGATGCAGAGAAAGCTCCCATCTATAACAGACATATGGACAGAGTAAAATTCATCTTAAAAACTCACTGTGCCCCATTTTTGTTACAGAACTTCTTTTGTAGTATGAAAATACAGTTACATATAAAATAATGAAGCTGTTAAAAGTACACAATGTATTAACTTTCACAGAACCTTTCACATGTTCATTTCACTTTCTGTGCTAACAGTTCAGCTAAACACTGTTGAATGTGGATTGCAAACATAACATGCAAATTCAGGAAGAGTTAAGGTGGACCACGATGGAGCCTCATGCATTTTATAAATATATAATAATATAATATAAATGTTTAGCTGTTCTAAGTTTTTAGAACCACAGATCACACAGTGATTGTGTTTCACAAACAGCCCTCAAACAGCCCACGATGAAATTGAATGCACAGGGTTTGATGCTACAACCTTCATTTACCAGCCCCATCGAAATAACCAATGCAAGCAAATAAGACCATGAGAAAACCTTATCAGGATATTATAAAAATGTTTTATTGTCTCATTGTTTGTATTAACTATCATATCCTGCTTATATTTTAATGGAAAGAGAAGCTCAGTTAAGTGATTGCACACAGATTGCATTATATTAAGTTCAAAAGTGATCACAGAATATTATGACACATTTACGCAGTTAAAAGCCAACAAATCATAATGTAAGTCATCTGTGCAATTGAGTGCAAATAACACTAATATTACAGTTGTGCAGGGTGATTTCCTGGATCACTATCCAAATTAATGGGTGTGGTAGTATTAAAAACCAAAAGTTTTTTCCCTAATATATACTTGATTTAAAACTTAAGGTCAATGTATGTAACACAGCCTCTTTGCTCATACAGATTAAACATATTTTATGCATTGGGTATATATTTAATGTGATACCAAGTTCGTGAAAGGCTGGTGTGAAACTGTAAGTAAAGTATTTTAGAGGTTCTGATCTATATGGTCCCCACTGACAGTTGCTTTTATCCTTTCATACTTGCCTTCACAACATCCAATAAAAAGATCTGCATGAAAAAGCCCTTGGCGTTTGCAGTCATTTGATAAGGCATTCCTCCAATTGCATAGCACAGTTTTCTGGATAAAGGGATGCCTGGAATCTTCTGCACAAGATCAATACGTAAACATCAAATTCTCATGTCAACGATTTTGTGAATGATGCTATATTTCAACGTTAAAATGAGAAATAAGGTATTAGTCTATTCTCAGATCCTAATTGTTTTAAATTTGCAACATCTTTTAGAGTTTCCTCAATGCTGAAAAGCTGTAATTTACATAATCAAAACCTGCGGTTTATAAAAAGTTCTCTATAAAATGTCATACCGGTTGATTGTCGTCATTTTCCGTGGCACAGATGTTGTCGTCTGTTTGTTTGTCCAGTACACTGCTACCATTGTTGGCCATCGTTCAGTTATCGAAGAGTTGCCAGTTATAGTTTTCTACTGCCTCTTATACTTGTTGCAATGTGGGCGTGGCTGTTCCTCTGCGTTGGTCCGAAAGCATTTGAGGATACCCAGAACCCAGAACAAGTTTCGCAATATTAGTTAAACAAATGTATTATTTTACTCTCTGGTAAATAACTGTAGTGAATAGTTGTCCGACTAATAATGGAAAGCCGAAAGTCCAGTCAAACAAATAGCCTATTCACTGCCAGTGGTTTTTTTTATGTAAGTTTCAAACACCTAATTCTAAATTCTTAGAACTTAGAGAATCTCTACATGGCAGCCATTCTATTCCAATTTCTGTTGAATTCCAACTCAGGCACACGTCATTAACGAAGTACCGATTAGGTGATCAGATCACCTCAACCAAATCTTATTTAATGAGGAAAAATTTTTTTTTTTTAAACTGCTGTGGTCATCACTACTGACCATGCCAAAAGAGTTGAAAAGAACAGTTTTTTTAACAGCTTATTGCTTGTTTGACTCAGGAAACCAGTCTCAGGAAATCCTCATTTTAAAATGACTTACACATTCCTACTAGTTTTTTTTTTAATGCGTCATCAAATCTAGGCAGTCTCTAATGTTATCGGAGTGTACTTCATGCCATCGTCGAGGCTCCTCAATTCAGGCACATAGCCTAATTTCAATGACATTTCCCTTCATTCCAATTGTGAGGAAGCAGCAAAACGTAGCGGTCTGATCCACGATACCAGAACCTGGATTCCCACACTAGCTTAAAAGTCTACAAGTGAAGCTGAGCTGAGCTGACAACAATCAGTCGATTGTCAAAGCAGAAGATGGTACGTGACGTGTGTCTCATGCTTTCAAATACGAAATCTTTCCAACAAGGGCTGGAGCAAGTCGCGGCAATGTCATCTTGCAGCGGCACTTCCTGCCATTCTGTGGCAGACAGCTGCCACTGTTTCTATGCAACGTTTTATAAACGAGGCCCCAGGTGTCTTTTAGAAAAATGATTTATTACAATAAAACAGAAAGTATGGTCAAAGTATTTAGTGTATATTGATGTTAATACTTCGAACTTCTCAAAAGATCGAAATAAACGGTCTTTTATTACAATAAATGCTATCAATTCACAACGAAACACACAGCATCAAACATGGCGGACTTGAGTGAGCGGCGGCCAGCGGCCTTGAGAACGGTGCGGCTGGTGGATTCGACGAAGGAGCGGCCGGTGGGCTTGCGGCAACCACATGTGACGACCCCGGGCTGGACTCCGCTTCGTCCATGGTGAAAGCCGATCCGGCGATCCACAGCGCGAAGTTGATGTATTTCCTCAGCGACCAGCACGGATCAGCTCTAGGCATGACGAAGCAGATATCATCCTCTTTTGGAAGGCCAAACAAAGTAGTTTTGCTTTTACAACGAAACACACAGCATCTTCACGACATGGCGGCAGCAACAATACTACAGCGAGAATAAAAGTTACGCCCAGAGCAGAAGGTGAGCCACATAATTAAGTTTACACAACCGTGATAAGACAAGTGAGTACATACTGTGTAAACAAGTGAACTTATGCATCAACCAGTGTTCTTATTAGATGAACTTCAAGGCTGGAATATTATACAGAATGGACATAACTGCTGCACTGCACATGAAAATAGACGTAAATTTCTGGACAACAGGGTCACCAAATGTTTTATGACATCTTATGTGTACGTTCGATATTTTAGATCCTTCAAGAAAGTTTTGAGCCCATTTCATTTCAGTCGATATTACAATATGAAAATAAATTAATCATCAAGCCAATCCACATATGAATCACCCATAAACCTTGTTCCTCAGGTTGTGTTTGAAGCAACAGCTGATTGATTTGAAGAAAGAAGGCTACAGCGCTGCTTTCATGGACCAACTGCAACCTCATCAAAATATCAGAGCATTCACTCAAACTCTCATTTCATGCTGCAGTACCTTTTTTATGTCATTATTTTTTGTGAATGACCTGTCCACCTGGGTCACATTGTTCTTTTTGTTCATTTCACACTTATTGTTCATTTTATTGGACGAATCTGCATGTAATTTTATGCACAAGACAGAAATTTAGTTTGTCATTAAGAACACAGTAGCCTAACCAGTGTTAGCTACAAATCATGTTCTCACATGAAAATACATTCACCCCATGTTGTAATTACTGTAATTATGAGATTCCAACTTGCAAAACATCCTTGTATAACTCATAATTACAACTTGTAAACTGGGAATTTCTGAGAGCCACAAATTCGTTTAGGCACTATATGTTGATAGTTTTGCCGTACACGTAATTCAGTGTCTGAATACGTGAACAGCTCTGAATAGCATATTGCCATCTTGAAAGTACAGTAATTACATGAGATGAACGCAGAAACAATTTGTAAATAGGTTGATTTGACGTCTCTGCTGGTGCAGGTATACTGCACACTCTGATTGTGGAAGTGAGTATCAGAGCAGTGTAGAGTTGCTTCATCAGAAGAAAAACCTCATCAGTATCTTTCAGCCTGAGAAAGAAAAAAATTTTCAACAGTGGAACAATGAGAGGTGGTGTCAACTGTCAAGTGAGTAGAATAATACTGACAGTCCAGTTATTCCACTGTAATCAAACTAATAGTCAAAGCTTAACTGTCTCTGTTCTGCTTTATTTCAGATGACACATGTCTTTAAGGATTAAGGATCTGGGGTCGGATCTGAAATTATTAATGTGGAGAATTTAATTTTTTAATTTTTGATATGCAAGATGTCGGCAAAATCTAACATGCCTTACTGTCATTTATTCTATAGGATATGGTGACATTTACACTAATGAGCCAAAATATTGTGATATATAGGTGAAGCCAAAATCGTTGAGGTAAAACAATCTGTTCTCGTAATCAACATGTTAAATGCAGGAGAAATGGGCAGGAATTAAGCTCTGAGCAACTTGAGCATAGGTCCAGATGCACAAAGTTTCTCATAAAAGAGAAATGTATCAAAAAAACAAGAATTTGTGTTGCTTTGAAGGACTTTGAAACCAATCAGATGTGGTAAGTTGCTTAGTTCTTGGTTCTGGCCCAGCCGTAACATAATACAGATGTAGCAAATTAGCTCAAAAGGGAAATGTATATAAATAATTACACTTAATTATGATTAAATACAATTATTTAAATGAGCTGCCAGTAGTAACTGTAACAGAATTAAATTGCCATCAACTAATCTGTTCGTCCAGCGAACATTTAGTGTAAATTCATATCAACTCTTAAGAAAGGATATTTTCGTGGCCACAGAAAACAACTTTCTTACAGTAGCCTAATAATGCATTAGAGCATGTAGCAAGGATCAAAATCGTAAAGGGACATTATTCACAAGCAGGATCAGTAACTCGTGTTATTTTTGAACAAAAGTTTTATTAACTAAACGCTAACACACATAACTAATCTAAACAAACAAACATACAATCACTCATACATGGGGAAAGGGGCAAATGAGACTTGATGGATGAAACGTTCAGGAAAACCAGAGAATGAAGTTATGAAAAGAGTCAGTTAACCACCTGAGTAAAACCATCAGCGCCATTTATAACGGGGTCTATGGCTTATACTAAACCTCTGTTTAGTTTAGTTAAATGTACAATACTTGCATTGCCTTGGTCGTTGATGAGTGTCCGGATGCAGTCTCGGATGAAAGTCTTGATGGTTTCAAGGTTTTGGACTTGCTATCACGTTCTTCTGGGTTCGAAGAGTGATGAATTCCAAAGATGTTCTGATTCAATGGTGATTGGGAGTTTCTTCCCAGTGGAAAGTGAAAAAAAGCTAAGAGAGACATCAGCTGAGATCCTATAGGATCTTTGGTGAATGGAAAGTCAAGGCCGAGGCGTGGTACGAACTTAGGGTGTCCTTAGAAGACTAGCTCAGCATCCCCATTTTCTCAGAATATAACAGAAACGCAGACTGAATGGGCTATATGTTGGAGCCCACCGGGCACGCCCGCACCGGCTCAGGCTTTCCACAACGGGAAGCAATCAGAAGTTTCAGCAGAAGACCCAGGGCGGAACTTTGCATGAGCCCTTTAAAGTCTGAGAAGAGTCCCGCCTCTCAGGACGGCTTGTCCAATGAGAAAGGCTGAATTTCCAAGCAGGAGGTTGGAAATACTGGAGGGTTTTATGACCCTTTGTCTGAGAGCATGGTAATTTGCATAGGGAACTGGATTGGATGTTGATATGCAAACTATTAAAGATTCTTAGAACACTAATATGTTGCATAAGTATCCACATATTATATAGGCTACACTCTCAATTAGATCATCCGAAGAAGAATTCATAGAGGCCAAAAATGGTATAGGTGAGTGTGACGAGTGGGGTGGGGCTGAGAGCCGTGGGAACGGAGCGAGGCCTGTGGAGTAAGTGATAATGCACGACACCTGCGCCACTCACCGGTCTCGTGTCCCATGGAGGAGTTCCGAAAGGATAAAAGGAGTCGTGACGACAGTGCAAGACGAGAGAGGACCAGGCCTGGATTTTATTTTGTGTTTTGTGGCTGTCACGCTGTTTTGTGTTTATTTTATTATTAATGTTTTGTTTAAATGTTCACCGGTTCCCGCCTCCTTCTTCCCGAACTACGAACTGTGTTACAGTGAGTTTACATTAACTAGTGATCTGTCATAAGCATGCATTAAAACAATACACAAGACCATATACAAGGAGGTAGTAATCATACACAAAGACCTGGGGATATGCATGATAGGAAAGTCATAGAAAAATTTGTTTATGAATTAATGAAATTAGTAATTTCCTATAGCAGTATGTGTCTGTTTTAGAGAGAATTGAGTAGGGCGGAAGATTCTACCTACATACTTTTAGGTCGTAAAATTTATCTGGTCTGGCTGAGGTGTCCTGGTTACCATGGTAACCAGGGGCCTGGGGTCATTCGCAGACATCCTGGCACCCAGTATGTTTATTGGGTGAGGGGTCTGTGATTATTTGTTAATCTAATGAATAATTGATTTGTTAAATCTAATGAACAATTGTGTGTCTGATTGGTCCAAATGCTACAAAGAAATGGATTGTTTTCCTGCTGGAAAATCCATTTTAAGATGGTCGATGTGTTTTTAAACATGGTAGCTTGCTGGTCTAAGAGGGTAGAGCAGCAATGAACCAGTTAGATGATCAAACCAGATGGTAGCTGATGACCAATGTGGAGGAAATTTAATTATTATTATTAGTTTTATTTGCTTTATTCTATTCAAGAGTGTCATTTTCCTCTTCTGATGCTTTATTAACATGCTTGAGTTTTCGAAGAGCTGAGATAACAGGAAATCTTTTTGATGTGTGAGTGTGCAAAACAAGTGTGAAATTTTATTTTGGACCTAGCTTCTTAGACTTTTAATTTGCATTAAATACTTAGGTACACATCTAGGGGACATAGTTAGATGCCTTAAATGGACACATTTGTTGAATACACAGTATGATTGGATGAGATTGAAGCATTCGGATTTGATTACACTGTAAAAAAAAAACACGTAAAAAAAAAAGGTGCAATGCATGGCAGCACAGGGTGCCAAACGTTTGCCATTAATGGGAATAATGGTGATACACCAAGAACTGAAGTAACATGTTTACACAGCAACATGATAAATGGTACATTGACCATACAATACAATGAAATGTTTAAAGTGTAATCTGAAATTACACGTTTTGTCTGTGTAATTACGAAAAATGCAGAGACCATTAAATTAAATACCATTCTTTGACTGAAAATTTAAATAACATGTTTGAACCCTTATTTAATGAAACATGTTTTAACTGTAGATGTAAAAACATGGTTAAACAGTTGCCCCTGCTTACGTTTATCATTATTAAGTTAATCAAGATATTACCTACCAGTGGAGACGAAAACGCAGCATTTAATCCCGCGCTGGCACAAAAATTAAGGTAGTTGCTCCGATGGGAAAGCGTGACTCGATGTAAACAGAGTTAATTGGCACAACAGGTAACGCACACTGTTTCAAGTCAGCCGCCGATCGGTTTGCGCGGCGCCACATGAAGTCGAACGTGACTGTTGCCTTCATCCACTGATAACGGTGGCAACGGGCACTCAGTATGTTTTCAGAAACAACACATTCCAGCGCCAGATCGCCTCTTTAACAAACGAATTATATGAATGCTCTGCTCTGCTACATAAAATTGTTATTGGGTACATCCGTGCAGCAAAGGTGTTTCTAAAAAGTGGTGGGGACAAAATCGCTCTTTGGCAAAACGTGGTGGGTACGTCTCACCCCGCAAATTACACGTTTTCCAGTAACACATATTCTAATCAGTTAAATAGGTGACAAAATGTAGGCTACATTTGGTGTTAATGTATGTGTTTTTATGGAAATTCACAGTTCTGATCAAAATGTGATATGACTGTAAAATTCTACTGTTTTTTTCTCTGTAAAAATAAATTTTTCTCAACTCTGAAAAAACATTATATATGAACGTTTTTTTAAGGACATGTAAGGTTAAAAATACATAACAATTACTTTTAATTAAAGACAAAAGGCCATTTTTTTCAGAAACATATAATCACTTGAAAAACAGATAAAATGTACATTTGGTGTCAATGTATGCATTTTTATGGAATTTCTCAGTTCCTATCAAAATGTGATATTACTGTTAAATTCTACTGTTTTTTCTCTGTAAAAACACATTTATTTTTTACAGTGTAGGTTATAAATGTGGAGTAAACTTATCTCTCTTTGTCACACTCTGCAGCCAGTCTGTATGACTGTTGACCATTTTCTTGCAAGAAAATAAATCTTCAACAGACTTTTTGTCTTATGCCTTTATTAAAATAGAAAATTGCCACAACACCCAGCTTGGACCAGCTAAAAACCAGCAACCGTGTTTCACAGCTGGATTTTCCAACAGGATTAGAACTGAAAGATAATCGTTCTTCCTCTGTCAGTGCTCAGGTCTGCAGGCAGATGTTCCTCTAGCTGTGGTTGAGGAGATCCTCCTGAATCTGCCTGCTCATCAGGTGGTGCGAGTCTGTCGTCTGGTGTGTTATGAGTGGAAGGAGCTCTGTCGCAGAGAGGGATTCCAGCCATGTGATGCTTCCAGACCCCTAGACGACTGGTGTCTGTTTTACTTTATAACTAAGAAAGGGAGTAACTTGCTCAAGAATCCCAGAGCAAATGGACACAAGCACACAGCATGAAAACAGGAAAACACAGGCAGTTACTGGTTTAAGACCGCAGATTTTCACCTCTCCTGCATCCTCTAGCCTCCAGCTCATTGTGAAGTACCCGTTACATAACATGCTCTCAACACTCACTTTATCTGTAGTCTTGTAATGTGGGTGACTAGAGTCACAAATATCCACGTCCCACACCCCCTCCATGAACAACATATCAAGTCACCCAACAGAAATACCAGTTCAGCCAAAAATGAAAATTCTGCGACCTTTAACTCACAGTCATGTTGTTCCAAAACTCTATGACTTTCTTTCTTCTTTGCAACAGAGACAAATGTATTTTGGCATGAAATGGATACAATGGAAATCAATGGTAACCAAAACTGCTTGGTTATGAACCTGGTTATTTTCATTTATGGGTGAACTATCCCTTTAAGGCCTACGACTATTGGCCACAAGATGGTGCTGTGCGATTATGGCAATAAAAGGCCATTCACATATTTTCACATGGCTGTATATTTATACACTTTTACATCATTATCATTATTACTGCTTCTGATGCATAGACAGTTATCAGTAAGCCATTCGTTGGTTGATTTCCCTGAAGAGTGTAAACTCTTTATACAAAGCAACATTGCTGCAACCAGTGATGTAGGTTTGAGGCAGGACTTGTCGTCTGGATATGGTGCAGAAATGGCACACTGCAAATTTAAGACCACTAATGTTTCACAATTCTGGTTTTGAGGCCCCACAGAACTGCATGTTTTGAATATCTCCTTCCTTCACCTCAGGTGTATAAGATTAGTGAAATTCCTAAATGGTTTTGGGATCCCTCCAAAGAAGGAATGAGAAACATTCACCATGCATGATCAAAACGAAACCTGTTCATTACTAACAGTTCCAGAACCTGTCAATGTTACAAAAGTAGTGAAATCCTTGTGGCATAGTTAGTGATTACTTCATAGGCTCAGTTCTTATTCTCCTTTCCTGCTGATCTCTGTCCTGTATAAAACAGACACCGTTAATACAGTTTTGCAACTTATGCAAAACTGGAACACAGTGTGAGAACATTAAGACATATTACGCAGACATATTTAAACATATTATGCAGTGCTGAAAATAAATGTAAAGACTTAAAATGAACCTTGGCCTTTTGTGAGTGTGAAAGAAGTTGTAGAAGTAACTATTTTGATAAGAAATATATGTAGAAAGAACTAATGTGTCATACATGACTTCTCAACTTAACCAGTTATTCTCGCAAAATAGAGCCCTCAAGGTAATACAAACGCAAACACATACCCTGCTTTCCTCCGTCGCCCTTCATTGATGGGATAAAAGCAAAAAATCATCAAGCTGATGAGCAGCAGGCAGATTGGCACAGGAGCGAAGAGCACCCGCAGCGAGTATATGACTCTGGATTGTGTTTACAAGCACCAGGCTTGTATCCTACAAAACTGAAGCGTTAGGCAAGGAGAACATCACATGAAACTTTCACATGAATCAACCACAGAAGCTGTAGGTTTAAGGGGGTCCAAAAAGATGTGGTGCACAGATGTGAAAAATCTGATTGGAGGAAGCTCTTACTGTAATACCAAAGTAGAGACTCCAACAGACATGCCTCCTCCGAATTTGTTGAAGAAAACATAGCAGGAGTAGAACAATGGTTCTAGATCCTGGCATGATGGGTTCTTAACTTTGAAGTCATCCACTACATCTGGCAACATTGACCTAAAATAAATAAACAACCTGGTTAGTATGTTAATAAGTTAATATGGCCATATACAGTATATCCATGTATGACTATGATAATAAGATATATGATAATAATTGTGTGGAGTATGTGTTGGTGAAGTGAGGAATTTAACAATGCAGAGGAGATATTTTATAAGGGTTACATTACCAAGGGAGTAGAAAGATGGCTGCCAGACTCGTGCCAGCTAACATGGACATCATAATGAAGGCGGGTAAATTACTTTTCACTAGGGATATCACAATTAGGGCTGGGATATAAAACTGCAGAAACGAGGAGAAAGATGAATGAAAAGGTGCAAACAAATATAGAACAGGTGCAATTGTTATAGCAATACAATTTCATTTTTGTGCAGCCATTAAACAACCAATAACAAAGAGCAGTGTTTACTGATAGGCCGATGAATATGGTGGTCTTCTTGCCTATTGTGACTAATACTGTTTGCCACACTGGGATGGATATTGTGGCTACTGTCTGTACAAGAGCAGAAAGAACACCATGAAAAACATACAATGCTACATAAATTAAAAAATGAATAGTTATCTGACTATTGTATAATTTTAGAAGTAATTTGTAAGATAAAGGTAAGACAATTCAAAAACATTTCAATATTGTGATTTAATGTAAATTTTATAATTTATTTTGTATGATTTAATTTGCTTCATGTTGTAACATTTAAATTACAGAACAATAAATATTATTTAAAAAATTATTATTATTTAAAGGGGGTCATATGATGTTGCTAAAAAGAACATTATTTGGTGTATTTGAATGAAATGTATATCTCTTTGGGTTTGCGACTTTAGTCTTTGCAACTTTAGGGATCTTATCTATTCATGAACAGCTTGTAACACTCCAAAGAGAAAGGAAAACTTGAAATCGCATCATATGACCCCTTTAAAAATATTATTTATTATGAACAAATTAACCTGACTTTCTTTTTTTCTTTTCTTTACATGTCAGCTCAAAATAGCTCACTGCTGTATTTCATATAATAATAATAATAATAATAATAATTTGAAATTATAAATCCCTTACCAATAGTATGAGAACAAGATGCTGGAAATATGCTCTCAAATTTGTTGCGTGAGTGCAGAAGAGGGCAAAATTTCCCTGAGCCATCTGAAACAAATATTCTTATCATCTTGACTTCTGTCATACTTAATAAAATCCATTTGTAGTCTCTAAAACTGTATGGCTATCAAATAATTCATTATTTTAAACAGAAAAATGGCTTACCTGGAAGGCTAATGAAGCAAACAGGAAGCCAAATACAAGCCGCACATATGGAGTATGGCCCACCATCATCTTTATACCAGTTAGATAGGTGACATTTATGCGATCCAGTTTACTCAGAGGGGCTGAAATGAGAAGTAGACACATGCAAATCATTATATTAGTCATAGTCATTTGGTCAAGAAAATTATAGCTATAGTTACATATATTTTTGTGTATGTGGTACTCTTAGTGAAGGCTGAACGAACACAACATCAGAGATTTATCTGAAATTTTAAAGTTAACTCATCTGGACCTACCCAACTGCTCTTTCACTCCAAGAAAAAGCACGAGGCAGCACAGGAAGTACAGCATTCCCAATACTAATGCTCCAGTCAAATAGGCTCTTCTCTGTAGAAATTAATAGACAAATGACACTACCGTTGAAATGTTTGGGATAAGAAAGGTTTTTTAAAAAGTTAATACTTTTATTTAGCAAGGATGCATTAAATTGATCAAAAGTGAGAATAGAGACATTTTAAATATTACAAGAATATTGTACTTAAAATGAAGAATTTTTACTGAAAAGAGGTGTTCTACCATCCAAAGAGGAGGTGCAACCAAAAATCAACTTTCAATTAGAAAAGGTGCAGCACTCACTCTTGAAAAAATCCAACTTTATTGGTTAAAATACATGTGACATTTCAGCCAGTATCCAGGCCTTTATCAGACAGGCCTGGATACTGGCTGCAGTGTCACATTTATTTTAACAAATAAAGCTGGATTTTTTTCAAGCGTGAGTGCTGAACCTTTTCTACTTCATATAAAGAACCCTGAAAAAATATATCACTTTTTCCACAAAAATATGAAGCAGCACAGCTGTTTCCAACACTGATAATAATAAGAAATGTATCTTGAGCACCAAATCATATTTTTGAGCGTATTAGAATGATTTCAGAAGGATCTGAAAAGTCAGCTTTGCATCACAGGAATAAATTACATTTTAAAACACATAGAAATGGAACATTGTAATAATATGTCATAATATTACTGTTTCTACTGTATTTTTGACCAAATAAATACAACCCTAGTGAGGATAAGTGACTTCTTTCAAAATCATTCAAAAATTCTTACTGACCCCATACTTTTAAATAGTAGTGGATATTCATACACTTTGCTAAATTAAAACCTGGCAACGTCACAAACTTGAGACATTGAAGACATCGAAGTGAGACAATTGGGAAGAACAATGCTGAACTTAAAATACCTTGTCTAAAGTGTCTGTTTCTGGCACTATAACAGAAGGTACTTGGTTGCTGAGTTTAGACATGCAGTATATGGTTTCTAATATCATATTTAAAGTATGATATTTATGATATTTAAATCTGGAGGCACTGCATTCTCTGGTACAACAGTTCCAGAGAAAGGGCCTACGTATGCTCAACACACAAGGAATCTAGGAATGAATTTAGAAAAAAACAGCTGCCTTGACAGTTCAGTCAATATGTGTGGCAATATTTCACAAGCAATAACTAATAACAAATTCTACTATCCATATGTGCTTGACACAATAGTAATAGGATGTTCTCTGTGCCTCACTGTATTTTGTAGAGTGTCAGATATGTCATCCAGCGATTCAGTGTGGTTCGCAGAAGGCCCTTCCGTGTCATTCTGTAAACTGCAGACGTGTGTCCTCTTGGCATGGTGCACCCCCACTATCTGACCCTGAATGGCAGCTCCCGCCTGTGTAGCGAACACTTCCATGCCCATTCCTGTATCGTGAGAGACAACAAAGTTCTTGACATTTTTTCTCTTTTATACAGGAAATAGATTTCAGTTAAGGTAATATCCTATAAATTGTCAGCCAGCGATTCAGTGTGGTTCGCAGAGGCCCCTTCCGTGTCATTCTGTAAACTGCAGACGTGTGTCCTCTTGGCATGGTGCACCCCCACTATCTGACCCTGAATGGCAGCTCCCGCCTGTGTAGCGAACACTTCCATGCCCATTCCTGTATCGTGAGAGACAACAAAGTTCTTGACATTTTTTCTCTTTTATACAGGAAATAGATTTCAGTTAAGGTAATATCCTATAAATCCAAGTTTCTGCTTTCTATTTACAAAGTATCCTGCTTACAAATAATAATAAAAAAGGACGACTAGAAGAAAGTATGATCTACCTAGCTGTTGTTGTTTTTTTAAACTTACAAAGACTATGAAAAACCAACATTCATAGTTTTTATTTTTTATTTGCATTTTTTTATTTTTTGAATGTCTTTGAATTCCAAATCATTTTAATTCAACTTCCTTATGCACATTTAAATAGCAATTCTTCCGTTTGCTATCCCAATTCAAATTCAGGAGTATAAAAGGTATTCCATCAATTCAGTTATGAATGGCACACGTGAATGGTGTTAGTTATGCACAACTGATTATTTGAATTTAGAATATTTTGAGATTTTGATCTGTTGTTAGATCTGTGCTTGATAGAAAACGATTGTAGAGGATCTGACTTTAACAGTAATGATTGTCAGGGCTCTAAGCAATGAAGGAAGTTTCAAAGTTCAACGTTTTCTCCCCCCTTTTTCTAACTCCACTTAGGACGCTTGTCTGCTTCACATAAAATTTGTATACACTATCTTAAGGTGCTCCTGACAATAAGTTCAATCAAGTTCAGATTTATGATTCTTGATAGAAAATATGATTTTTTGATGTGGAACATCTAATTGGCCTATTTCTTGTTTCTTGTATAATTGGAGATTTAAGATAGTTGACTTTGCATAAACATTTAGAAAGATACATTGCAGTTCTATCAGCTTGCCACAATCTAATTGACTACATGAGCTACTGGTACTTGGACCACAATGACTGCCATTTACGGCCATATTTCCTTACAGTAAGCAGTGGCTGAGTCTCGATCCTTCTCATTTCCCCCGAGAAACATGTTTAGGGAAGAATATGGCACATGGTAGCACTAAACAAGACAGAGAGAGAATTAAATGTTTTGGATACAGTTATGAATCATATAACACATTATATAAGCAAACACAGCTGTTGGAAAACTATATTTACTATATTTATTCACCATGAGTACTTCACAGGAAAGAAGTGGGAACTATAGTGTCACTGTATATTTGTTTGCAATTCAAAACTAATTTAAATGTAGTCTTCCCCCTATGCAGCAAATGTCCTTGAATGTGTAAAACAACAGAAAACTATAGGCACATAATACTGGGCTTACACTCATGAAGGTGTCAAACAGACAGCACCATGTGAAGTACCAGCCGAAACTAAAGCCAGAGGACATGGTGTCCTGTGGGGTATACCAGAGCATAACGTATGACAGGACCCCAAGTGGCATTGTGAACACAATCCTACATAAAGAGAGTGGATGAGCAGAATGATGAACAATTGGCATATTAAAAAATGTCTTTGAAAGCGTACACTATCTATTACCATTTATATGCTCAACATTTGTAATACACATTTAAGCACATTTTTGAGAAAGTTCTTCACACCCAGTCTGACGTAAACCAGTACACTCACCAAGGAATAAGTTTGCCAAATCTGGTCCGGCCACTCTTGCTCACGGCATATCCAATCAGAGGATCCGAAATAGCATCCCAAGCTCGACCGAGAAAGAGAATGATGGATGCAGAGAAAGCTCCCATCTATAACAGACACATAGACAGAAGAAAATGACTGTCTCTTCTAACATACTTACTGTGCCCCATTTCACAGAATTTCTTTTGTAATACAAAATGCAGTTACACATAAAACAATGTTCTACCAAGCTGTTAAAGTACATAATATGTTAACTTTCTCAAGCTCTTTCACATTCCCATTAACATACTTTCACATGCTTCCGGTGCTAACAGCTTAGTAAAACAGCATTGAACGTGGCATGCAAACATGACACGAAAAGTAAGGAAGAGTTGAGGATAGAGCATCATCAAGTAACTTTTCATAAACCGCAGTTCACACAGTGATTATCTCTCACAAATGCCTCAAAACTTTTCATTCACCAGCTTAGATATTTAACCACTAGGGATACACCATCCTCAAAAAGGACATTTGAAACCAATGGATGATAGGAATAAGAGTAAATATGACAAGAAAAAAACATATCAGTACATTATAAATAATATTTTACTGTCCTATTGTGGAAATTAAATGGAAATTAAAGCTCAGTTAAGTGATACATTAGATCAGATTATACTCATCTTAAAGGTAATCACAGAATGTAATGTGGCACAGTTAGACAATTTTGAACAGCCAGCAAATCATATAATGTTAGCAATACTTACTATTAAACAAATAACATTGATATTGTTGTGCTACACACTTTCACAAAATTAAAGTCAAAGTATATAATGAGGTCTCTTCACTCCTATAGATTTAATATATTCCATGTATTCATGTTTTACCAAATGTGTGTGTGATAGGCCACTGTGAAGCTGCATTTGTACAGAGAACATATGGTGGTAACACTTTAGAATAATGGTCCATTGTTAACAAGTAACTATGCAGGAAGTAATAGGTAGTACTACATTAACACTTAACTTAATACTATTAACTAATAGAGAAGCAAGATTAACTAAGTAGTAGCAAATTTAGGACAAAGGTAGTTCCTTATAGGATATTTGATCATTACTAAAAAAATATATCCTCATTGAGAACTACTTGCGAACTATGACCAATTAATAAAGAATAACCAATTAATTACTAATCACAACAGTAACGTCAATTGAACGTTAACAAGTGAACAATTAGGTTCTTTGTGGAAACTAATTTATGAATATGATATCCCCCAAATAAGTCGGCTACAGTAACTCTTAACTTTTATAAAGAATATCTCTTCGGATTTGAGACTTTAGTCTTTGCAACTTTACAGATCTTCTTTATGCACCAAGAGCTTGTAACACTCTAAAGAGAAAGGAAAAAATTAAATCGCATCATATGACCCCTTTAATAATTATCAAATAGCTAATAAGGAACTACCTGTCCTAAATTTGCTATTACTTGCTTAGTTAATCTCGCTTCTAGTATTAAATTAGTATTAAGTTAAGTGTTAATGTAGTACTACCTATTACTTCCTGCATAGTTACTTGTTAACAACGGACCATTATTCTAAAGTGTTACCCATATGGTATACTATATGGAATTCATTACTGACAGCTGCACATCTTGTATTCATTTATACACACCTTAACAACATCCAATAAAAAGATCTGCATGAAAAAGCCCCTGGCGGTTCCAGTCATTTGATAAGGTATTCCTCCAATGGCATAGCACAGTTTCCTGGATAAAGGGATGCCTGAAGTTTTCTGCGTGAGATCAAGATGTATCATCAATGTAACGTGTAAATAATACCGTGTTATATTTCTACGTTAACACGACAAATGTTGAATTTTAATACAACATGTCTCTTAAATATAATAAAAAAACATTAAAAAATTACATACAAATATATACTCCTGTCTTCTAAATTCTTTGATTAAACAACAGCAACATTTTGATTAAACTGAATAATTTCTGAAGGATCGTGTGACACTGAAGACTGGAGCATCGGCTGCTGAAAATTCAGCTTTGCCATCACAGGAATAAATTTAAATAAAAAAAAAAAAAATTAAAAAATTACAAAAAAAAATAAAAAAAAATTTAAAAAAAAAAAAAAAAAAAAAAAAAAAATATATATATATATATATTAATCACCATTAGAACGAGCAGTCTTATTGCTCTTTTTGCATAGTCTTATTGTTTCTCGATGCCAAAGCGCTTTATGTTACTGTTATTTGCAGCATCAAAACAAACCCTCTGATGTTTACAAAGAATAAAAATTGTATATCATACCGACTGCGTGTCGTCATTTTCTGTCGCGGAGGCTATGTTCTCATCTGTGCGATTGTCCAGTATATTCCCACTACTGCTGGACATCGTTCAGTTATCGAGGAAAAGAGTTGCCAGTTCGTTTTTCTGGCTCTTCTTATAGGCTACTTGTTGACAGGTATGCGTGGCTTTTGTTCTTCACAAAAAACATTTGGCCAAGTTTCGAGAAGGTCTATTGCAAGTTTCGCAATACTACTTAACGAGATTGTTATTATTTCTAATGTCAGGTTGGGACATGTTGCCACGTGTTTTAAACGTTTCTTTTCTTTTCTAAGGAAATTTATCTTCTTTCTTAGAAAGCAGACTGAAACATTATGACATGGCATTGCATTCTCTGGTGTGATAACAATTCATTACAACATATCTTAAATTAGCATTTCTTTCATTATGGCCATTTGGGCCATGATTTTAATTACCATGTGTTTTTGGTCACTATATAAACTTTAATTTTATAGACCTTAATTCGAGTTGTTTCATGTTTTGATGACTAAAATGGGCATAAAATTTTTTGGAGAATACTAGAAATATAGGCCTACATATGAACATAAATAATAATAATAAAAAAGATAAACAAAAATGAGTAAATATCTGAATATGAATATATGATGAGCATTAATATAAGACCCATAAATCGATAAGTAATAAATGATAAATGAATACATTGCATTTTTCATTGCAAAACTTTAACCAGAACAGCACAAGGTCATATTAAGTAAATGTGCAAATTAAATAATATAAATTTGGCATTCCCCAGGATGCATGGCAATACAATACCTTACAAAATAACTCCATTACAAGTCCATTACAGAAGACTGGCACCTGTTTTACTTCTTAACTAAGAAAAGATGTAACTTGCTAAGAATCCCAGAGCTGAAGATGATTCACATAATTAAGACTGTATAAATGTCAATATACTACATGTACATATATATTTATATCATGACAACTCTCTGAAGATTTTAGCATGGTAATGGATATTTTTTTCATTTTATTTGTTTGTTTATTTAACAGGGACAATACACTAGGCATTGTTACACACAGACAATCAATGCTGTGTACATAGGGCATATAGCAAAAAGCTAGTTTGCAGCTCTCGTCCCTGGTTAAGCTTTTACATAAAATCAAAACAAGCAAGTAAAAAAACAAACAATCATCACAAGGAACAAAACGAGTACAAATAACATGTGTATATGTTGTACCTAAACATTCAACAATGGAATATTGACATACCTACGCACATATGTAACTTTATACAAAGTCACAAATATAAAATGTAAATCAATCTGAATAAAGAAAGAAAATGTACTTAACCAGCCTGTATAAGCCTAAGATACTTAATGTTCACATCGCTGTAAAGATTTCAGCCATTGTTTCAGCTTTATAGAGAAAACTTTAAAATCTGGTTGCAATTATAAATCAACAGGCATACTGTTCCATAGATGTGAACCTTTCACCGAAAAGGATGATTGACCCACAGTAGTTCTGCATCTCCTAACTCTCCAATTCCCACTTACTGCCCCTCTGGTCTTTGCCCCATCGCTACTGAATTTTTGTATCAACTGACAGATTACATCAGGGGCAAGGCCATATATACACTTAAATGCTGTTTTTATAAATGAAAACTTTAAAAGATTATCAAAACTTAACAAATTATACTTTTGAAGAATTTGACAATGATGCCATTTCATTGGTTTCTGATCCATTACTTTTAAAGTTTGTTTGTATAATGACATTACAGGCTTGACGACTGATTGGGAAGCCTGACCCCAGATAAACATTTTAGCTGCTTTTAGAGATATACATGGTCTTATCATACGAAAACAGTTCAAATTTGTCTTAATAGTCTTAGACATTTTCTTAATATGGGCATCAAACTTAAGCTTAGAGTCTACAGTGACACCTAAATATTTAAATTCACTCACTTCCTTGATTTCCTTTTGGTCAATTTTGATTTTAAATACATCCAGTGCTTTGTTCTTTAATGAAAAACACATTGAAACTGTTTTGTTGTAATTTAAAGTTAAACAGTTATCCTGCAGCCACTGGGAAACACTGACCAATTTCCTGGTTAACATTTCTGCAGCCAGATGAGAAGTTTCTGCTGTTACATAAATAATTGTGTCATCTGCATACATTTGACAACCAAACTCCTTGCAACTTTCAGGTAAATCATTTATATATAAACAAAAAAGCAACGGACCCAATATTGAACCTTGTGGTACACCTAGTTTGCATTTTTGAAGTGATGACTTCACACTGCTAATTTTAACACATTGCTGTCTGCAACCCAGGTATGATTTGAACCAGTTTAGAGCTTGTTGAGAGAAGTTAATTTGTTCCAATTTATTTATGAGTACTTCATGATTCACAGTATCAAAAGCCTTTTTAAAGTCTAAAAATACTGCTCCCACTACTTTTCTATAAAATGACCTATAGCCATTTCTGTTGAATACTTTGGCCGAAATCCAAATTGCTTAGGGTTTAGCAGATAATTTTTTTTCCAAATAATTCATTAATTGTTCAACCACTAGCTTTTCTAAAACTTTGGAAATTACTGGAATAATTGAGATGGGTCTATAATTACCCACCTCATCAGTCTCTCCAGACTTAAAAACAGGGGTCACCACAGCTGTTTTAAATTTTTGTGGAAACTCACCAGTTTTAATAGATAAATTTACCAAATGAGCTATTGGCCTTACCAATGTTGCGCTATGTTTTTTAATAAGAGAAGCATCTAAACCTAATATATCTTTAGCTTTTGAACTGTTTAATTGATCAATAATTTTACAGATTTTTATCTTTATCAACCTGTGAAATATAAAATGATGGAGATGAATTTCTTACTACATCATGTGATAAACAAATAGAATTGAAATTGAAATTTAAATCTTCTACTGATTTAAGAAAAAAGGTATTAAATTAATTTGCAATTTCCAAAGCATCAATACTGACCTTTCCATTTATATTCAGTTTTGTTATTCCTTTACTTTGGTTACATTTCAGATTCATTCAGGTTAATTTATTCATATGTTTCCAAATAAGTGAACTATTGCCCTGTGAGTCAGCAAATAACTGCATAAAATAAGAAGACTTTGCTTTTCTCGGTTCACTAACCACTTTATTTCTTAAACCACTTTATTTTTTTCAGTGCCAGATCCCTCTTTTTCATTCGATGATGAATTTCAATATTTATCCAAGGCAAAAAAACTTTTCTCCTGTTACTTTTAAAGGAGCATGTAAACTTCTGGGTTATATTTGCAAGTGTGTCCATCAAAAAATCACAGCACTCATTTAAGTTATCAATTTGAAATATACTCTCCCAATTGATGTTATTCAACTAATTTTCAAACCGAGACATCTTCTGCTTGGGAATTCCAGTTTGTGAATTATTAACTGTGGTTCCAAAAAATCGGCTCTGAAATCGTTGTTTTGTTAATTTTCTGACAATCAAGGTCAAGATATGATCAGACAGACCTGTTAACATATTATAAATTTTAAAACTCGTTCTGGTTTATTTGTAAAAATTAAATCTATCAGTGTTTTACTAGTTCGAGTGATTCTTGTAGGGCTCGTTATCATTTGATGCAATTTATATTTAGATGCAATAATTGTACGGTTTTTTTTCTTACTGTTATCCAACCAATTTATATTAAAGTCTCCCAGTAAAATTGTTTCAGTGCAACAATTAAACAATTTAAACAGTTAATCAAAATCATGGTAAAACGAAACATTATGAGAAGGAGGGTTATATAACACCATAATATTAAAATTCATTCTCGCTGATAACACTACATTTAAAATTAAACATTCTAACCCAAAAGTCTCCAATACAATCACAGAACATTTAAAAATATGACATGTTGGAATACTGCCCTGCGGCCCAGTCTCCGAAGGGAGGGGATCATGCTCTGCTTCAGTATGTCACAG
>NW_015646384.1:81410-88062 GCF_001515625.1 Sinocyclocheilus rhinocerous | reverse complement strand
GTGTGTACTCACTTCTGTGAGATACTGTACCCCTAGCAGATCTATACAGGTGGAGCTGGGGAAGGTGGAGGATTTCAGAGGAACTGCTCTAGTGAATGATAACCAGCCATTTAAATGTAAAGCAGTAAGCTCATTGGCTGCATATGCAACATGAACCAATCAGCTTGTGAATATCATCAGTTTGCATTAACAACCCATCAGCCTGCACCATCTAGAGTTTCATAACAGAACTTGGCATACATATTATAATGACATTTTACAGTCTTGTCCGGAAAGTATCCAGCCATGTAATATGAAGAATACGAGATGAGAGATGCAATATGACGAAAACGGCCGCAGATATGGGCAGCTGAGTAGCTCCGGTTGGAATGTTCTTCCGCGGGATGTGTGCAGTTCTGTTTATTAACCGCTAGAGCGCCAAAAGTTACATAGTGCTGCTTTAACAGCTTCATCACGACAATGTGCCCGCCCATGCATCATGTCTCTACAGCCCAGAATTGGTGCCCTGCAACTTCTGGCATTTCCCAAAACTAAAATCACCTTTGAAGGGGAATAAATGTCTCTATTTGTCATATTACATGGTTGGATTTTTTTCCGGACAGCTCTTGAACAGCTGTGTGTGAGAGAGAGTGTACATATATATACGCTACACTGTATATTACACTGTTAAAATGACTTTAGAACATTTTGAGTGAAACATTTGAAACTTTTTTAAAAACACAGCTTGAATTATTTATAAGACTATAATATTGCACTTCATGTCTGATGTAATTTATTCTAGTCTAGCCCCCCCCCATCTTACTTTGATTTACTGACAGAACACTTAATAGCTTTCACAGCTATTTTTATTGCTTTTAAAAATAGCATGTTGTCAAAAGAACTGTTGTACATCCACACGTAAACCAGCTGCTAACTGAACTACAGTTTAGCAGATGAACTTCATTTCTATGTCCACCAGATGACAGTAACGTGCACCACACGGAAAAGTAATAAGTAGCCTAATGAACCTATAATGTCATTAATTTGTTTTAAAGCCTTGTTGCTTCAGGCAAATTCATTTTACCATAAACATTTTATAAAACAATAATAGCCATGATATATTGCTCCTCTTGAAAATCGGCATTGTTTAAGCTACATGTTTAACATTATATCCCTAACAAACAATAAGTAAGCTTTCCCACTGATGATTACAGGATAGACGTAAAAACCTGAAAAAGAAAAGGAAAACAACTAAATTTATACCGAGGTGCAGTTCTAATGTGTTGCAATGAATTTAAATATTAAATGTTATAGGCAATCTCTCATTAACTTTGCAGGTATAAAATTAATAGTCTACGATGTACTGTAAGAAATGTAAACCGTAAAAAGCACTTGAATGAAACTGCTATGAACTCTAGAGGTAAGAAATGTATTAGTGTATCCATTGCGATGTTTATGTGCTGCAATCGTATTGCATTGGTCAGTGTTGTAGGAGGAGCCATGACGTAAACAAGCCTCAGATACATCAGTACTTTCGCTTTGCGATCTCGTTAACAACATGTGATTCCTAAGGAATATATTCGGATTCTGACCAGAATCATGGTACGTGTGGCTAATGGGATATCTAAACCGGAAAGAAGTATGTATATAACGGAAATGCTGGAGTGAGCCGTCGGTCAAGACGCGCACTGCCAGACATATTCCGGTTTACCAGAAGCAGATTAAAACAATAGAATTTCGATTAGAGTGCTGCCGCATTAAGTCGTTATCACTGGTTAGAAAAACGATGTCTGAGTCTGACATATAACTAATGCGAAGTATCTACTACTGTTTGTGTTTCACAGTTGGATTCGTGTAATATCGTTCGTCAGACTATGAAACGTAACTTCCGTGTTTGCACCCGTAGGTCCAGACCCGCAAACATGTCTAATAAAAGACAAATATGTCAAAAAACAAGAATGGGTCAGTCAGAGAGCGGACATATTCATGTACCTTCAAGGAAACCCAGATTAGACGCAGTAAATTGCTTATGGTTTAATTTGTCATAGAGAATAATCAAACTGGCCCAGACATTATTAACGCAGAAATAGACTTTATTTTTTGCTAGAAAGTCCATCTTAAGATAATAGATGTGAAGGAGGGAAAAAACAAAACAGCTGAAACCAGCCTAGGATTGGCTGGTTTAAGGTGGTCTCCTAGCCTGGTCATAACTGCTTTTAAAGAGGTTGTGATCACTTCTTTAGCTGGTCAGGCTGGGAGGCCACCTTAAACCAGCCAATCAGTTTATGCTGGTTTTAGCTGTATTTATTATTTTATTTTATTCAGCAGAACGTGGTAGCTGGTTTCTAGGAGGTTCAAGCTGGTAGACTGGCAATAAACCAGTTACCAGCTGGTCATACCATTTTAGTGGTCAAACTATTTTTTTGGAAGATTATAGCCTAGTTGATAACCAAATAAATATTAACAGCCATGTTCCACAGCTGGATTAGGACTGAATCGTTCTTCCTCTGTCAGTGCTCAGGTCTGCAGGCAGATGTTCCTCTAGCTGTGGTTGAGGAGATCCTCCTGAATCTGCCTGCTCATCAGGTGGTGCGAGTCTGTCGTCTGGTGTGTTATGAGTGGAAGGAGCTGGTGGACAGTGCTGCACACTGGAGAGAGCGCTGTCGCAGAGAGGGATTCCAGCCATGTGATGCTTCCAGACCACCAGATGACTGGCGCTTGTTTTACTTCTTAACTAAGAATCGACATAACTTGCTCAAGAATCCCAGAGCAGAAGGTGATTCATATCAATATCACTGATATACTATTGTAGTTTTTATAAATATTTTGAATGAATTTTTATTTTTATATTTACTGTTTTCGTTCTATTTTAGTTGAAGTTGTACTAATTTTGTTCTGTTTTTGTCATTATTATAAGTTTTTCTAATGTCTGTACAGTTTTTATTGATTGTTATGTCAGTTTTTGTTTGTTATTTTAGTACTAAATGAAAATGAGAAAGGTTGCCATTGCAAGTAGTTGAAATAAAATACGTTTTTTTAATATTATATTTTATTTCAGTTAACGTTTATTATATATCAAGTAATGATTTTTTTTTTATGGTTAAAATTTTAGGGTTAGTTAATAATAACCCTGATTTACATAAATAGGTTTGAACAATAAGTGTCTTCAGAAAGAGCTTTTTTTGCCAAGTGTGTTTACACACACAAGGAATTTGTCTTGGTGTCAGGAGCTTCCAGTACAGAAAGTACAAACATAGTGCAGACATACATATCATTTAAAGTAATGTCTTTATTAAGGTGTGAATTTTTGTTTCAGTTAACATCTCTTCTCTGATGTTCTCATTAGGTAAACTTCAAGGATGGAAGATTGTACAGAATGGAGGTGACTGCTGGGTTGCAGAGGGAAATAGGAAACCATTTCCAGATGAGACAGTCACAAAATGTTTTGTAACATCTTATGGGTACATTTGATATTTTAAATCTTATAAGAACATTTTGAACTTATTTATTGGTCAATATATGATTATCAATCAATCAGCAAGCCAATCCACACATGAATCACTGATAAAAATGTGTCCTTAGGTTATGTTTGAAGCAACAGCTTATTGATTTGAAGAAAGAAGGCTACAGTGATGCTTTCATGGATCGACTGCAACCTCATATCAAAATAACAGACTGGTGAGCATTCACGCAAACCCATTTCAAGCTTCTATATCTTAGGAGGTGAATTTCATTCTTTTGGTGATGAATTTAATACATTTTCTGTGAATGACCCTTCCATCTGGGTCATCATATTCAGATTTAAATATTTATGTTATTGCTATAGTTTTATTATAATTATTATTATTGCAAGAATCTGCATAAATTGTAACTTTATGTTAAAAAAAAATTCCAAACATGTCCAAAACTACTACTTTGGAACATAAAGAATGTTTTGAAAACTGTCTGTTTTTTTTGGAAGTCAATGTGCTCCAGTGTCGTTTGGACCCTGTTGACTTCCAGAACATCTTTTGTGTTTTACAGTAATGATGACAGAATTTTACTGTCCCTTTAAATGCAGTACCAGTGTTACTTACACAAAGCAGGTTGTAATATGAAAGCACATTTACGTGATGCCTTCTCTGCAGGTATGCACCACGCTTTGATTGTGGGTGTCAGTATGAGATCAGTGTGGAGTTGCTTGATCGGAGGAAAAAACCTCTCTGTACTTTTCAGCCTGAGAAAGTTTTTTTTGAACAGTGGAATGATGAGCCTTGGTGTCAAGTGAGTAGCATAATACTGACAGTCAAGTTATTCCCCTACAATCAAACCAACAGTCTAGGCTTCATTGTCTCTTTATTTGTTCTGTTTTATTTCAGATGACACATGTCTTTAAGGATTATGGACCTGGGGTTCGGTTTGTCCGTTTCACTCATGGAGGGGTGGATACACAGTTTTGGGCAGGCTGGTATGGGATTCGGGTTACCAACAGTAGTGTGGAGATCTGTCCAGCTGAAGAGAGATAGTGTTTATATATATATACATTCCTTAAATTTACAGGCAGAAAAGTGACCTACGGATGAGGAATTCTAATGATGCAATATGCCATTAAGGAGATATACCAAGTATAACCTTACAGAGCTCTGTTGTGTATGTATTTAACTCCAATAAACGCTATATGTTAAACTGTTAAAATGAAGGACCTAATTACAGGCATACATATGCACTTTTAGAAATGATTTCACTTAAAGAAATAATCAGTTTACATAAGTGCAATAAATGATTCCAAGTTGCTGCATGTAAGTGATGGTATGTTCAACACAGAAGCTTTGAAACGTAATTAAAAAAAAAAAAATTGAAGCTTGACTGTACAAAAACTGTTAAAGGCACAATATATAATTTTCGCCATTAGAGGGCGCGTATTCAAAATAAACAAATTGACAAAGGCCCGAAACATTTGGGATAATGTAAGTACACACGTCAGCAAAATATATAACACTGTTCTAGTGGTTTTTGGATATTTTAATAAAAAAATCTTACATATTGTGCCTTTAAAGGTTTGGTGCTTGGTTAAAAGAGAGAAGTATTAAAAGAGACCTATTATTGTACACTTGAGGTCCTTGTTTAAGCTGCACCAGTACAGATAACATCATACCTGCAGCAAATAATCCAGAGGTTTAAGGTTTCCTAGTGATTATTACAAAATATAGCTGAAAATGAAATGACTTCGAGGTGCAGTTCATTTTAAAGTGTTGCAATAAGATTTCATGTTTAAAGTATTTGATGAGATTAGTTATTTTTTATATTTTTTTCCATTTATCTGCTATAGGCCTACTGATTTTGCATTTCTAACAGTTGTAAAAGAATGTAAGAAATGTATACAGTGGAAAGGAAGTGAATGAAGCCGTAAGGACTTCTGCGATCTTTGCAAACGTTTCCAATCACTGAAGCCATAATAAAAAATACCCTATTTACAGAAGTGCATGTGACGCGTTTATTCTGCAGCCAGAAGTGTCTGATAACATTGTGCCTCCATGAAGAGACTTCTATATAAGAGCTCACCTCTGCAGACTTCACTCCAAAACATATTTATTCATTTTACTAATTGATTTTATCGACATGCATGGATAAAATATGTATAGAAAAGAAATCATAAAAATTCAGCAAATTATACTTTACAAACAAATCAAACAGGTCTGATCACTGCTTATTAAAATGATTTTAATTCATTTCCAAACATTATTAGAATGTGATTTCAGAAACCTATATATTTTTTAAATAAGATGCTGAAATAATATTTTTTGGAAAGCGCATAGTCATTCATATTTGTTCATGTAGCGGGAGTGATAATCAGAAAGGGAAACTAAATTCAGCTGACTATGCCACCCTGTCCAACAGGGGAAATTAATAAATTGGTCACCTACAAAGGGCACACAGGAACGTGGTTTCAAATACAGAGGCCAGAGACGTGGATACCAAAGTACAAAAGCTTTATTTCAACAATAATCAAGCACTAATCTTAAAAATCATTAAACTGTAGACCGGATTAGATTTACAAACATAGAATACACACGCGCAATGCTCCTATATTGCAAGAATCTAACCACCAGGTGCATAGGTCTCACTACACACACACACTCAAGATCAAGCGTGAACACACTGCACTCCGTGACAGAGTCCCACCACCGCGCACAAGGGCCTATTAGCAGCCTGCCTGGAAGCCTCGGTTCCTGCAACAGAAGACAGAGTTAACCAAATAATCTCAAAACAAAATAAATAATGCGAGGTAGATGTTCACTCCAATTTCATATAAACATACCAATAAAGTAAACAACAAAAAAATACAAACTAACCAAGGTCAAGCAGAGCAAAAAGAAATATAGATAAAGCAAAACCACACGTAGGTCCAGATGTGCAAAAGTGACTTAGTTATATCAATCAAATGTCATATCAAAAACAAGGATGGGTCAGTCAGAGAGCGGACACAGTCATGTTGCTTCGAGGGACTTTAACCCTCTGGTGCTCCTCATTTGGGAGTCACACTTGTAATCTTCACGGTCAAAAGTGACCAGACACCTGAAACTTTTTTTCGCCCCAGTAAAATCAATGTAATATATTTGTGTTCAATAATTTTTTTTTTTTTTTTTTTTGAGATAATTTCATGGCACTAATTAATATTTATGCAATAATTATG
>NW_015646384.1:80687-81394 GCF_001515625.1 Sinocyclocheilus rhinocerous | reverse complement strand
GTTAAATCCATGTAATATATTTTTGTTTAATAATTTTTTTTTTTTTTTTTTGAGATAATTTCATGGCACTAATTAATATTTATGCAATAATTATGATGAATTTCTGCCCATTGAAAATAATAAAAAAATTTAAAAATATATGTATTTTTTATGCTCATGTGTTTTTTATGCTCATACTTTTCAATGAATGCAGTATTTCATGTTAAAATAGAGTCAATGCCTTTAAAATCCCATTTTTGAAGCCAGATTAGTGCCATCTGGTGGGAGTAAAATAAGAAAAACATCTGCAATTCCATGGTTTAGCCCATAGATTCCTATATAGCTCTATATAAAAGGCCTATAAATTCTCTAATTGTTTAGACATAAATACGTATTTTTAAGTTGTGGGTTTGGATATATATTTAGACATTCTCGAAGACAACTTTTTGTAAAGGTTTAGATTTTTTGGGGGTTTGAAATGTTGATTTGAAGCGTCAGTTTTTGAATTATTGTTACTACAGTTAAACCTGAACACAGAGAAAGCATTTTGTTACACAAAACATTAAAATTCTATAAAAAATTTAACAAAAACGAACAGGAATGTTTTATCAGAGCTGAATCCTTCTGGGTCTGATCGGATTTCAACCTCTTGTTTCAGTTTTCTGACTCATTATGGCTATATGGTTATAGCCATACCAATTCATTTGAGTGTGTATAATTGTGTATGT
>NW_015646384.1:77891-80216 GCF_001515625.1 Sinocyclocheilus rhinocerous | reverse complement strand
CTTACTTAATCCTTCTGGGTTTGATCTGATTTCAACCTCTTATTTCAATTTTCTGACTCGTTTTGGCTATATGGTTATAGCCATACCAATTCATTTGAGTGTGTATAATTGTGCATGTTTGTGTGTGTGTCTGTGAGTGTGTGTGAGTGAGTGAGTGTGTCTGTTTTGCACTCTTGATGTTTTAGAGCAGTGTTTCCCAACCTTTCTTTAGTCGCGGCACCCTTTGGAAATCACAGTAGGGCTATTGCAGACAGAAACAATACTGTACTACATCGATGTTTCCTGTCAGCTCGATTTTTGAGTGGACTTTGCTGTTCCGATGAGCATGAACGGTATACGAGTGGAGCACTCAGGGCCGTGAGCGACTGAGCGGAGCACACACACGCATACAGCGGGATATACTATTGGATAATACGCAGAGCGTCACACCACCTGAAAGTCAATCCTGAGCGGTGAACTCATTTTCGGCAGCCGGAATTTCAGTGCATCTCTAATTATTGGCGACATCAGAAATGGATATTATATAATAGCTGCTTTTTTGAACATTTTAGCAATTTAAAAATATTAAAAAATGATTTTTTACACGGCACCCCTGCTCTGGACAGACGGCACCTCGGTTGGGAAACACTGTTTTAGAGTGTAACCCCTTCCTTGCTGTCCACTCTTTTACTGCATTTTAGTTGAATTATTGCTTTTATTTGTGTGTGTGTGTAAGAGGATGTGTTGGTTTTGCACTCTTGATGTTTTAAGAGTTTCACCCTGTCATAATTTATATGACAGATTTTAATGTAGGCTTTTATTCATATGTAAACATTGTGAGAAAGCTAGTTATAATAGTAATTAAACAAAGTTTTGCTCAATGTATTTTTGATTTTACAGTTGGGTAATTTTGTTGCAGTAGCGCCCCTGTCATTGCTGTGTACTTTTTTCTGCATTGTGTCAGATTTGTAGATTGTACACACAAAAAATCTCAGAATTGTTGTGTTTTTGTCGATTTCCTATTCATTTCCTATGGTCGGTCATTTTTGACCGAAGACCACAAGTGTGACTATTTTTTTTTACGACCATTGGTCTGCTCAAATCATGCCCTCAATTTTTTTTGTGTCTTCACATTCTAAATGCCACCAAGTTTCGTACCATTCCGATGAAGCTGTGATTTTTTAAAATTCAAAATAGAAAATTTTTCGCAAAAAAGTGACCGAAGAGCACCAGAGGGTTAAACCCAGATCAGATTCAGTAAGTTATTGAGCTCTTGGTTTCAGTTAATGCCAGTTGTCATAAAATTAGCATTAAATCAAATGCCAGTTGAAATGGACTGACTTGTCTTATGATAGGTAAATCATCTTGGACCAGCAATCAACCAGATGGTCATACCATGTTAAAATGGTCAGGGTGGGACATGGTAGCTGATGACCAGCTTAGACCAGCTAAAAACCAGCAACCAACCTAAGTTGATCATTGAAGCCATTGGTGGCTTTTGGGAATCACAGTGGTAGAATTTTCAGCACTTTTTTGATATTCCTAAAAAGAACATTTTATTTTTTCGTCTTCACATGTTTCGTAAATCTCAAAATTAATATCCATTTTTTCATACTGTGCATTATAATATAAAAAAGTTGGTGGCTTGACCTTTTTTTTTTTACTTGGTTTAAGCACAGTGACCATCATATTTATTGGCCCACAACTAATTTGGTTACACGGACGTTTACACAAACTGCAATATCTTAGCTTAGGATTGTAATTAATTAGTACAAAAACAGATCTTTACAGCACATTATAAGAAAAAAATACAGAAAAAGTGTGAGAAAGTGCCATTTTTATAAAAATGTCCCTCAATTTAGAGGGAAAGGATTATTTCTGGTGGGGGACCAAATAAGAAATTTTCGCAGATATATTTCCTCTATAATAGCATTCTGCTGTAAAAATTAGAGTATGAGATTATGCTGGTTACAGACCTAGAGCTAGTAGAAATCTGGGGAAAAGCCTACAGTATTCATGTACTGTTAGATATGAATGTAATATGAACATAACAAATAATAAAAATGAACAGTATTTTACAGTAATTATGTTTATGATTGACATATCATAGCTTTTGTTTGCTAATGAAATCTTAAACAGTGGCTTTAAAGCAGGGTCTAGGGACCACTAGGGGGCCTCGGCAGACATCCAAATTTTAAAGGGGTCCTATTATGCTCTTTTACAAAGTCTTGATTTTGTTTTGGGGGTGTACTAGAACAGGCTCTCATACTAAGTCACTGGGGAACACATTATTTTTCACATATTTTACATTATTACAACACCTCTCTCCCCAGTCTGGCATGAACG
>NW_015646384.1:50144-77057 GCF_001515625.1 Sinocyclocheilus rhinocerous | reverse complement strand
TTTGAAAAGTGATTTATGTTAAATAAAATATCTCCTTTTGAAGTGGACTTTGAGCTTTGTAACTTCGCAGATATTTTTTATGCTCAAACAGCAACATTACAGACTAAATAAAGTTGAAAAAGTGAAAAAGCATAATAGAAACTGCACTTTTTCACACTTTCTCACTCCCATTTAAAAAAAAAAAAAAATGTTCTGCATGCATGCTATACTTATTTATGACTGAGACTCACATCCTTCCCATTGTAAACTGACCCTAAATGTTGAACCCTGAGCAATATTGATCATTACATTTGGCCTTACATTTTAAGTCTAAAGAACAACAATTTGCAAATGTTGTGGGCCATGATGGCCTATGTGGTTAAACTACATAAAATAAAATAAAAAATATTGGTTTTGTAATAACAATACACAGAGGTAATGGTCAAGCAGCGTTCACTGGACCACTTGAAATGAAATTACCCTAAACTCACTCAATATTTAAACGATTAATTTGAACACTATTCGTTTGCCACCTTATTCCCTTCTTAAAATGCAATGCCAGTGTCACTTGCTCCATTTATATTATGTGCTCCTCTCTGCTGGTCTGATTAGAGGAGTTCAGTGGATGGAAGATTGTACAGAATGGTGGTGACTGCTGGCCAGTAGAAGATAATTTGGTAGAAATCCCAAATTGCACAGTCTCAAAATACTTTGTCACCTCATACTGGTAAGTTTGATATGACCTAAATAAAAGTATTTAACCAAAGAGATAATAGCTGAGGCCTTCTTTGTCACCCATAAACTTTGTCCTCAAGTTATGTTTAAAGCAACAGCTGATTGATTTGATCAGTGTGGAGCCTGAACCAGTTTTCTTTCCACAGTGGAATGATCAGCAGTGGTGTGAAGTGAGTAGAAGAAAATAAAATTATCAATTAAACCTGATAAAATAACTGTCATTCTCACCACATATATAATTTTTTAATTAATTTCAGATAACACGTCTTTATCCGTTTCACTCATGGTGGGAAGGATACACAGTTTTGGGCTGGTATGGGATACGGGTCACTAACAGTAGTGTGGAGATCTGTCCAGCTGAAGAGAGATAGTGTTTTACTGTCTGAATTGGTTCTGCTATGAGAAACGCTGTTATATGTAACCGTGAACTTAAAAGCCTTATGAAAGTTATAAGTGCATCTCTCAGTGTTGCACGTGATTTGAAGTCTCTATCACGATCATTCTGTATTTGTATTTATTTTTGGACTACATATAAATCAAGTTTTAGCTCTCTAAAGCTCTTAGTTAACTCTCGTGAACGGTCGTCGAAGACTGACACGGAAGAGAAGAAATTGTTAAAGGAAGTCGTTATTTTTGTTTTCTTTGCACACAAAAAGTATTCTCATAGCTTCATAACATTACGGTTGAACCACTGATGTCACATGGACTATTTCAATGATGTCCTTACTACCTTTCTGGTCCTTGAACATGTCAGTTGCGTTGCTGTCTATGAAGGGTCAGAAAGCTTTTGGATTTCATCAAAAATATCTTAATTTGTGTTCCAAAGATGAACGAAGGTCTTACGGGTTTGGAACGTGCAACCCACGCGACTAAATCTTCACTCTGGGTGACTAAATGATGTCTAATATTAGCCAATGGCTAATAAATTCTCAGATTTTACTGCCAGTGTGTGAGTTGGAGGCTACATATACATTTTGGAACAGATATATTTTCACGCGCCGAACACTCTCTGAGTGCTTCAGAGTTTCACTCTCCGTCAAGTGATCTGTGCTATTTTTCAGTTCAACTGAATGGATGCGCAGCGCACCTCTATTTGTCTTGACGCAAAGAGAAGAATTGACGCACTACATGTAAACGATATTCTTTGTTGTATTTTCCTTTCAAAATAACAGCGTTCCTTGGAATTCTTCAGCTTTTAAGAACTGCCGCTTTCTCCGGTAGTGGGCAGAACTAATGCGCAAACAGCAATCTCATTGGCTGGCGCTCACCTATTATCGTCCATGTTTTGATTTCAGCAAATCAGCGAAGGCACACAACCTGCTTAATATTCATGAATCCAGCAGCTCATTAATCCTTAGTGCGTTTTAAATTTAAATCCTTATTAGTAGAATTCGTATCATTATTATCTTATCAGTATTTTTGTTAGTTTTTCCCCCCAATTTATTTTACAGAAACACTGAATGACCAAAAAAGCAGCACCACCAAGTCCTAAGTTCAGCCAAAATGACTAATATGCATTCATACATGGTTATCAAGTTTTAATTCTAATTACTAAAGTTCTATCATTAAATAATACTTGATTATCATATTATAATGCTTGACTGACTAATGTTAAGAGTGTACTTTCAAATATTTAAAAAAAACTGCCATTTTACAAACATTTATTATATAGTCTGGCGAATAAACAAAAAAAATGTACTAGCCAATGGCGACTCAATTGCCAAGGTGTCCGTAGAGGGTTGAGTAATTAATGACAGAATTTTCTTTTTTTGGGTGAACTATCCCTTTAAACAGTCATTCATGTTTTGTGTTAATAAGGAGGGCAATCATTTCAGACACGTTCCCTTAACATGAATTTATCTCTATTCACATTGTCATCATTTTTAAATGCTTATTTTAATATGTACAATTGCATATATGCAACTGCTACTGTTTGAAAGGATTGCTTAAAACTAAAGTATTGGGGGACTGAGCCAGAAACACTGAATGACCAAAAAAGCAGCACCACCAAGTCCTAAGTTCAGCCAAAATGACTAATATGCATTCATACATGGTTATCAAGTTTTAATTCTAATTACTAAAGTTCTATCATTAAATAATACTTGATTATCATATTATAATGCTTGACTGACTGATGTTAAGAGTGTACTTTCAAATATTAAAAAAAAACTGCCATTTTACAAACATTTATTATATAGTCTGGCGAATAAACAAAAAAAAATGTACTAGCCAATGGCGACTCAATTGCCAAGGTGTCCGTAGAGGGTTGAGTAATTAATGACAGAATTTTCTTTTTTTGGGTGAACTATCCCTTTAAACAGTCATTCATGTTTTGTGTTAATAAGGAGGGCAATCATTTCAGACACGTTCCCTTAACATGAATTTATCTCTATTCACATTGTCATCATTTTTAAATGCTTATTTTAATATGTACAATTGCATATATGCAACTGCTACTGTTTGAAAGGATTGCTTAAAACTAAAGTATTGGGGGACTGAGCTAAAATGTAGCAGTGGGAAAGACGTATCGCCCCCTAAATTAATTTTCATCATGTGACCAAATATTTAAAAAGGGCCGATCTTACACAGCTGCACATGCTAGAGAAATAACTTGAGAAAAAGTGATTTTGATCATTTTTTCACTCGTTATCCTAGTCTAAAAATTTATATACTTGGGTATATAAAAAGGTATATACTTTTTGGTCAAGTGGCAATGTATAAAACCATGTATATTTTTGTCACCACATTAGAATAATATAGATATTTTCAGAGGAAGATAGTTTCTGTATAAATATTTTTTCATACTTTTATTTAAAATACAAATCTCTCAGATATTCCCCAGTGACTCAACTTGACATAACAACTTACCCCTAATGTGGAACGAGACATATTCATATGGCTCTGTAAAGTCTTCTAAATTAAGCTGATGACAGACAGCCACACAGTATTTACTTCAAAATTTTCCTTCCTTATTAGACTAATAAAATAAAAAGTGGCACAACTTATCTCACTCCAACCTACCATATACCTGAATATCTTTGTTGTGAAGTGTCAAAGTCTTAAAGGCACTATAGTAAAATTTGCACACATATCATCTCATCATGTGATATGAGCACCAAGGTAAATGATAGGGAAAAAAACTGTTGAGTAATAGCTACTGTTACTTTCCTGATAAAAACCTGTACAAACATAAAACAATCCTATTGGTTTACACCCAGATTTGTCTTTGATGATGCTTTTGTGTCCAGTTCATAAAACCACACATTTGCATGTCTTCTGTGATCTGGGGGGCTCTAGAGCTGCTAATATCGCCTCATCAAATACATTCTTGAGTCCTTTCTGTAACAAAGGGGGGAAAAAAGTGAATTGCTTTGTTATACAAATAAAGAAAAACATTTAAAACGTGGCTTTATAAACCGAACAAGCATACCCACCTGCGTTAGAGCAGAGCATTCAACATATTTCACTGCCTTTAAGTCTCTGGCTAGTTTTTCAGCTGTCTCTGGTTTGATTGGCTTTTGTTTGTTTTTTGCAAGCCTGGCAATAGTTACAGGATCATCTCGAAGGTCAATCTGAGTTCCAACCAGCAGAAAGGGGGTTTTCGGAGAGTGATAAGTTATCTCAGGCACCCACTGCATTACAAATGAACTGTTGTTAGCAACAAACACATTATTCAACATGACTGACAGATCATTGAAAGACTCACCTTTTCTTTTACATTTTCAAAGGAGGACAGAGAAACTACAGAGAAACAAACTAAGAAGACATCAGTTTGGGGATAGTATAAGGGTCGTAATTGATCCTGACCTACAAAATATTGAAATATATTTAGATTTGTCAGGATCAGTTCTTGTGCCAAATGTTGAGACACTTTTAAGATAAGTTGACAATGCTTCACGAATAGTGTTATCATCATACCTGCAGCATCAAATAATCTAATGGTATATGGTTTACCATCAACCATTACAGTCACAGCTTGGTTATCAAACACCTGAGAGAGAGAGAGAGAGAAAAAAAAAAGTAAAACATGACAAAGCAACTGAATTGACACTACACTGATGATTTTTTTCAATATGTGTTGCAAGTGATGGGATTCCTGGGATGGGATAACTGTCTATTCAGCAGTTATCACTGATAATAGGTACATGGGTTGTATTTTTTCTTTCTTAAGCCAGTCAAGATAAACATACCAAAGAGAGCAATAGTATTGCATGCATAAATGTAACAAGTCCTTACTGTTGGTTCTGATGGGAACTTGTTTGTAAATGAAACCAAAAGGCAGGTTTTACCCACGGCTCCATCTCCAACTACCACACATTTAATTGTGGACATTGCTGTTGTCACAAGTTGTTTTCCAGCATCTGGCATCAAAGTATCTGTAATTATTAATAAATACTATTCAGTTTTCAGTGGGGATTAGGCAGCATACATGCAAAGAATACCTCAGGGAATATCGAGATCGAATCAGTTTTCAACGTGGATTTGTATTACCTATAAAATACGTAAAGGTAAACATCTTATAAATTGCTTAAGCTACACAATGCTTTTCGTGTACACAAGTTCTACTAATATGGAAATTAACTTGTGTATTTGGCAGATAGGTCATTTTCAAAATATGGTGACAAACATGACTTTTCCAAACACGCACACAAATTAAATAAATCCCAGAAAATCCCAGTTTTTATTCTAAAATATTGGTCTTAATTCAAAACTTCTGTAACATTTTATGTCGAGGTCGACATTTTTGATAATGACCCACGCTACGGGATGAAATATAAACAAAAGCATGATTTTAAAATGAAATGCCTTCATAAGAACTCTTAAAGCATGCCACAAAACAAACAAGTGTTCAGATTGTGTCGACTCGACTGACCGAATTTTGACATTATGATAAGATACCTAGTTTCTTAACAGCCTGACGAAACATGTTTAAACAACGGATAAACTGTCTACTGTTACGTAAATGGCTCACAAATACAACTACTTTTAACTTTTACTCTAAACATTGTAAACTTAGAATTAACCATTTACAACAGGTAAGAATTTGCCATGGCTGTGGCTGTCCATCCAGAACACGCTTCTACCAATCACATTTCAAAATAAAAGTCCTCATGCTCGTTTCATTTAAAGCCCCAGTAAACACTCTCAAATACCCTCGAATTAAGCTAATTTTTATTGAAAATAAAAACCAAAATATTATTAATCATGGTGATTTCAATAAAATGAACAGCACTCTGAGAATAACTAGGACTTCTGAGCAAAAATGCTGCAGATATGTAAACTTGAGTTTAAAAAAAAAAGAAACGTTCAGGGTTGAACGTTATTTTTATTCTCCTAACATTTGATACAAATAGACACTTCACTTATTTTAAATAAGTACTAAACTATCCAGGGAGCTTAAACAAACAAACAAAGAAAAATTAAATAGCCTGAATTAATGAAAACTCTTCATTTCAGTCACTGGTCAACATTCATTTAGTTCTTAAATCAAAGCTAAAGACAAAGCTAAACAGGAGTTATTATCTTGGCACTTCACAGAGCACTACACACATTTTCTAAGTTTCTAAATTTTAGTTAAAACAATGAAAAGAGACAAACTGTTGTGTCCCTGAGTCTTTTTACTCAAAGAAGAAGATTAGAAATGGACAATAAACTTCAGTTCATTTCAAGGGGACCTAGTCACAAGCAAAGTAATCCTTCAGAGGTGCTAGAAGATGTCTTATGACAGGGACGCTCCAGGACTTCCCCAATACTTTCTGCCTCTGCATACGCCCCAGATTTTTCACATCTGTGTAATGCTTCGGAAATCCAAATATTCTGACAAAGACAAGTGTGAGAGTCAGCAAAAATCAAACATAATTGGGAATGAATTTTGATAAGACATAAAACTGAAATAGCAGAAAAAGTTAAAGTTACTTCTCCAATTCAGTGATCCACAGACTATCAGCTTCCCCATTCATAATGATGGGGTAATGCCGGTCATCAGTGCCCGGTTTCAGTATGTTTGGCCGTGTGGTGATAGTGCGAACTTTTTCATACTGCAAAATGGTAAATTACTCACAATCAAATGTAATGATGTCATTGAAATTATTATGTACTGCATATCTTTGGTTAGAAGCTCATGACAAAACCTTTGCAGTGCGGCCAGGGTCCAGACATTCCTGAAGACTCAGTTTGTCTTTCTGAGATGCTACGATTGGTCTGCTCAAAACAGAATAAAACGAGATCATGAAATCACATTAATTTAATTTACATGGTTGAGTGCCTTAAGTCAGTGTGATAGTCATATGAAATGACTAACGCACCTGTTCATGCCAGGTATGTTTCCCCAGAAGTATCTTGCTCTGTGAGCTGGACTCACTTTCACAGCATCAATGAGCACAGGGTTACACTAAAAACGAACCACACACACACTTACTACACCACGAGACTAAACATTCTTTTAAAATCTGATACCAAGTTCCAAGAAAAATCTCATAAACTTAACATACAAGCTTTTTAAATTGATAAGAATTGCTGAGAGCCTTTAGCAAACCTCTATCCAACATAATAAAGAAGAAAACTTACTTCCAGAAAGCGGCAAATGTCAGCTTTAACCTTGTTTTCCATTAACACCACATTCTCAAACAGCCAGAAGAACGGCCGTGGGTCATCTTTCTCTGGCTTCAACATATTCAGAAGCCGATAATATTCGAAAAACAGCCGCCCTGTGCCTTCTGCAGAGAGTAAAGAGGATCTCAGATGCAACAAATTGTGCTATCTGTTTTAACATGAGATCAAGTGTTGAGTCTGCTCAGTAATTCAACTAAATCCTTATATTTGATGTGTGTTCATTTTGATTATTCAAATTTTCAGCTCCATGAAGACAAGGTTTTCCAACCTTTTTGCCAATAAAGACAGGCAATCAGATTATACTTTGCCAGATCAAGAAGGTGCTTGTTTTTTTTTTGTGCAACATGCATCAGATGTGTCTTACCAAACAAGCCCTTTCTGTGGGGATTGGCCGTGCACAGGTCATTACAAGGACTTCCTCCAATGAGAAGATCAAACGGGCCCCATTTGTCAATCTGAACAAAGACAGAGAATAAACTCAATGAGAGTGTTGAGTCGTCGTCTTCAGATGTGCACAGAAATTGTATTATTTAATAACAGAAAACAAACAAGAGGATGAAAAAATTATTTTGTAACCGTACATGCTTTTTTGTAATGTTCTTAACATCTTTCACATAAGTGATTTTTCCATCATGGTTGACCATGGAAATGGTAACAGACTCTTCATCAACTTCTGAGGCCACATATTTTTCCACTTTGATGCCAAGATCCCTCAGAACAAGGTATCCTGAAACATAAAAATGTATTTGAACGAGCCACATAACCAGTACAAGAACACAATATAAGTGTTTATTACACTACAAGTGGTTGAGTAATTCGGCAAGTTTTACCTGTGGCTATACCATCAAATAAAGAAAGGACTCTGATTGGACGTCGCTGGTTAGCAGGGATTGATGGGTAAACACGGTGGGGCTCCTGAGGAGGACAAATGTCAGTGTTGGAACCAATACAAATACAAATCAGGAAGATCATCCAATATTTGTATGAGATGACTAACAAACTCCATGGCGCTGTTGTTGGCAAAGAATTCCTGCACACGGATGCTCCAGTCATGCCTGGGCTTCAAAGCTCCAGAGCTGCTCTCGGGTGCACAAAGGTAACAGGTCCATGGGTCCACATTTTTCAGCTGGTTAAATGTCCCCTCACCCACTAGGATATCCAGACAGTCCACACAGTAGCAGCTAGAGAATGAGACCAAATTAGATTGGGGTCAAAACTTGTGAAAATGATTACACTTTGTGTATTTCTAATTTAATATTTTTCCCTTGCAAATTTTATTATCGATTGAGTCCAATTTGCAATTATCCTGCATCACAGCACCATTTAACATGCATAAACGTGATTCAATTTACTTATCTGATTAGGGGCAGAGAAATAGTGCAGAATCTCAAATGTATAATGATTCTTTGTTTTAAAAACCTAAAACAAGTCTTTTGGAAGGCCAAACAAAGTAGTTTCGCTTTCACAACGAAACACACAGCGTCTTCACGACATGCCGGCGGCGGCAACAGCGAGAATAAAAGTTACGCCTGTTTTGTGATCAACACAAACAAACTCACCGACAACAGCTGCCATGGCCGCACAGAATGACCTCCACGCCAGAACAGCAAATGGTGCAGTACGACTGATAGCCATCTTCATCATACCTGTACAGCGTCTCTGTGAAATTAAACTGACAAACAAACAAAGCTTTGTCAGAGATCTAAGAAAAATTTATGGGAGAAACTGTAGAGCTCAGTGGTGGTTAAAGTCCCACTTCACTTTTTATTGCCTATTTAATGCTGTTCACATCAGAATCAGAATCATACACCCATTCGCCTGTTTAACTCTTAATTCATGCACATAAACATTAGTTGGACTAGCTTTCTGAGCTAAAGTAGTGAACTTTATGATTCAGATAGGAGCTGTACTCACACCAAAAAGCTTGCTGAGGGAACTGACTTGCCTTAAAAGGGACTTTAGCTTTATGCAGAGTGCTGGGTATGGTTTTATACAACTGTTACTAGCTGAAAGAGCCAAACCCTTTAAACAAGAGCAGGTGTCTGTTTGTAAGTAAGAAACTTGACAATCCTACATTCACTGACTGGATCATTGGAAACTACAACAGTGCAATTTCACTGTACCTTGCATTTTAAGCACAGGCTGCCTTCGAAGAGTGGATGGATGATGTCAACAAATGTACTTCCACATGATAAGCAGAACTCTGAAGGTGAGGAGAAATGAAATTATGATGAACTTCACTCATTATCAATAGATACTGCAATGTTTATGAAAGGGCTTCTTACCTTCAATGTCTGTCTTGTTTTCCAGAAATGTATGCACCATTTGAGCTGTGAAAACATTCAAATAAACACCAGGTTAACTGTTCTTTTTGTTGTTGTTTTTTAAGTTTACATAATGCTTTAATAAATATCAATGGTGCACATACATCTTTTTTGGCTGTTCTGTCTGGACTCAACCTGCATACTTTCGCAGTGAGTTAGACGCTTACTCCTGTAAGAATGTTTCTGTTCTCGACAAGTCCTTACAGTCCGCGAGGATCTCCGATTCCATTTTGGATGCATGAATCTTCTGTAAACATCTTTTTTCCCAAGGTTTATCGAACCTTTGTGCAGGTCCAGAGATTCAGGGAGCTTATTCAGAGATACAGTTAAGTTAAATAATTTTTCTCGATGGTCTTTGTAGTTTGGAGAGGATCCAACATTCCCATTCACTGATCGTGGCATAAAAGCCTGTTCTAAGGAAGGGAAAAAGATGAACAGTAAATACACAACAAATTTGAAGTTTAATACTACAGTCCTCGCACTGAAATACAGCACTGTGGTCAAGGAGTGTCTTTCAGTGCTAATCTGTTGCATACCATTGTATTCTGATTGAGGTCGAAGTCCATCTGGACCTGATGGCTTAAAACCTCCAAAGGCCCAGTCCAACATGACTCTAAACAACTCATCCAAAGAGTCCGTCTCAGGAGAAAAAAACATTCTACTGCGTCTGGAAGCCACCTAGACCATAACATGTATAAAACATTTCTTACATTCTTCACATACTTGCAAGGAAAATTATTAGGTCTCAGTCTCAGTTTTAGGAACAGAAATCAAGATTTTTGAAAGAGTAAACAAAAAAATGTTATATCTGTGAAATTCAGCAAAATGCTGGGACTGCTTCCAAGAACTGGTTTTCCAGACTGTAACACTGTCACACTAAATTGCACCAAGGTAAATGGATCTTAGAGCACTAAAAACATGGTACTAGCAAAATACAATTTGCATTACCTGCAGAGAATTGAAGATTGCATCTTTATATGTCGCTACAGTAGCGAAGGAATTAGAACAGAAGCACTTAGCAAAGGAAAAAAAGGGCAGGAGATCATCTACTTGGATCTACAACAGAAAAATATTCATCACATGATCTTTCTTATTGAGTAAATAAAGGCAAAACCCAAAAGCTCACAAAAAAGACTGTATACTCATATGTGTACCTCTGACAGCATCCTGTTCCCAAAGAAAATCACTTTACGCATGGAGCCACAAGGCGTCTTGCTGTCCCAGCTCTGAACCAGTCCAGGCCAAAGACCAAAGCCCTCAATGGGCCCCCAAACCATCTCACCCACTGTGTAACCCCCCTAAAAACACAGTTGTTGTTAGACACAGTCTGTTTTTTTTTTCCGGTGATATTTAAGCCGCAGAAATCTTTTACTACAATGCACAAATGTAATAAAAATATCTTTAATTTGATAAATGTTGAAGTTACCTGGTATGGAATGTTTGTTTTCTCATTGTTATGCGAGGTAATTCCTTTTCTTTTCTGGTAGAGAAAAACAGTGTGTTCAATCATGATATCGAGAAACAAAACAACACCCTTCTCTGCAAATAACAATTACATATTTACCTCAGTCCATATGACATCATCATCACTACTGCTACAATCGTCATCGTCATCACTGCTGCTGTACTTGTCATCATCATCATCATCATCATCAATGGACACATTTGGATGATGTCCTGGCAACAAAGACCGGGCAAAGACAGAGTTTGATTTGGGTCATGTCCCAGAGTTTCAGAAGAGATAAAATCCTACTAGTTGGTATATTTGAGCAGGGCATAAAACCTTTTGTGTGATTTTGACTTTCTGGGTCTGAATCAGAAGAGATTGGCACAGTATCCTCCACTTCCATTGCCACAATGTTTTCCACGTCCCATAAGTAAATGTCATCTGAGAATCAAACGTATTTGTTAGAGCGTGATGCAAAGCAGATAGAGATCAGTTCCTCTATAGCATTTTAACAACCTTGTTGTCAAGTTCCAATGATCTAACATGTCTTTCAGCTTTAAAGGTCGCTACAACAACCAGTGTGTCATTACCGCATGCGATGCTCCCTTGAGTCTCTGGGCTGAGATGTGATGGAGCACTTTTATATGAGCTGCTGTCTGTGACATCATCCTTAGCCATGTCCTTCTCCTCCAAGTCCTCCATTTTCCTCTCATTGAGATCGGAGTCAGTTTGTGGGAACACCTGAGATACAGACAGCCACACACAAATACAAAAACCAAACTTTTTGTTTATGTAAAGCTTGTTCATTACTATGGAGGTAAAATGGTCTGGGTGATTGTTAGCATGTTGCTATCCATTTGCTAGGTCACTGCTGGTTAGTTCCTTACTGGTCCATGTCAAAATAGCTCAAGCTCACAATATTCTGGTCCACAGATATGAATTTGCATACTTCCATTAGTAGGTTTTTTTCTCCACCCATTTTTGTATGCCAGATAAAACTCTTGCCTCAGCAAACACCACTAAATGTACTTGAATTAAAGGTTCTGAATAAGTTAATTTTACAAGCATTTAAAGGAAGTCAAGCATAGTTTCTCAGACTAATAAGTGTTCTAGGACACTTTACCTATCATCACAATTTAACCCTAACCCTAATAAAACTAAATACATTTTCATAAACTCTTTATATTAAAAGTGGTTGGAGAAATCAGATTTTGTCACACAGATATCTGATAAATTATATTTTTTATACTTCAGTGACTCACCTGTTCAAAAATGATCTCTTTTTTCAATGTTCTGGGCAAAGCCAACAAGCTAACGATTAATTTCCCAAAACTTGATGTCCTTCCCATAATTCTCAGCTCAGTCTTCCAGTACTCCTCCATTGACTGGTCGGCTGGGTGTGTGTCACCTCCATCAATGAACTGGTACTCCAAAAACTCATCTGTGAGTAAGCTGACATTCTCAGGGCTTGAGCAAACCCCAAAACAGGCACCTAAATCTTGAACTATTTTGCCGGTCACTTCAAGCTTTTTTCCTGGACACAACACTAATGACAAGTTTCTCATGGTGGAATCTGAGAAAGGTAAACATTCAACAATATTAACAGTCACAGTCGTGTAGAAGGAGATGACAGAACTGTGGAATGTCTCCAAGTAGTCAGTCAACTCTTCAGAGCATTGCAGGAGAAAGTCAGCAGCCTGTTTGCCAACTTCAACCTCTCCTCTAGGTAAATGTCCCACTGTTTCCTGTATAAGCGAGGTCTTTCCTCTCCTATGGAAAAGTTCTGCTGTTTTTGGTCTGAGGAAACTCGCCGTGTAGAATCTCACTAATTGAGAAGCATCTTGGAGGAGCCGTGTCACACTGACACCTCGGTCAATATTCTCCTGAAAATCGCAAAGCGGTTGCAAAGCGTGGCTAAGAAATAGGACGTTGAGTCTTATTTTGGGATCACTAAGAAGACGACAGATCACTTTTTCATCTGCATCCAGAGATCCAAAGTATTTCTCAAGGTCTGACCAAGCTAAAGTCATTTTCTGGATGATTCTACAGAAGAGAGAGCATTGGGACGTCAGGATATTACTGAAGTTCGAACAATCAACATCTTCAAGCAAAGTTTGTAGAGAATCTGGAAAAGATGGAAAGTGCTTGTAGATCTCTGTGATGAGATTCACAATCGGGCCAGAAATCTCAATTTTCTCAACACCACTGTGACACACTCGTCCTGCCATATCTGTAAGTCCACATAAAGACACAATCTCAGGTTTCAGCAACTTCAGACCTGAGAGAAGATCTTCATGATCTGGGAAATTTGAATAAAATATCGCCATGTTCATTAGAGGTATTCTAAACTTCTTCAGCATCTCCACAATGCAGGTACAGATGGCATCAGCAGTCTCTTCCTCTGGATGAAGAACATCAAGCAATCTGATCTTGGTTTCTCCAGCAACTTTGTCAAAAAAGCCCAACAAGACCACACTGGCCTCCTTGTCCTCAATCTCCACTCCATGGTATAAATAAAGGCAGTATGGAGTCTGACTGCAGAAAGCTGTAATGTCTTCCCAGTATTTCTGGCCTAATACTAGACTATCCTTGCCACTGGCGAAGTTTGATCCAGCATCAGGTGAGCCATACTTTCTGATGAAACACATTGTGGCTGGATTGCAGGAGAAATAATTATCCGATTTCTTTTTAGCATTTTTCATGTTCTGGTTTGGATACTTTGGCTGTTTGAGCCTTGATGAACGTCTCCTCTTCTTAGCTATAATTAAAAGCATGACAAACAGTCATAAAAATGGCATTATGTTTACAAGACCAATGAACATATTTCATTTTTCAATATGCTTAATCAACAAATATAGACTCCAAGTAAACACCTACGCATTTCAAGCTTTAAGATCATAAACAAATCGAATGTTTTCAGGATGTTACCATTCACCAACAATGTCTGCTCCAGTTCCTATAAAAAGAGGTACAAATACAGAAGTTAAAAAATAATATTGATCACTGCATATCATAATTATTATAAAAAACACTGCACTATAAATCAATAATATAAATATATAAAAAATCAAAAGTGTAAATTATATAAACATATTAAAAGGGGAATCACATCAAACTGAACCTGGGAAAACACACCATGTAGACTTTCATATTTAAGATGAAATGTGTATTTTTTTTAATGTTTGGGGAAGATCTTTTAACTTTCATAACCAACTTCACACAAATAATTTGATATCAGTGACAACATGACTGGTATACCCAATTCAAAAAGTGTTTTGATTGGCTGGGAAATAAAAATACCTGAGCAGGTGAACTCCACTTGACTGCATGTCACTAAGCCAATCCAATGGCTCACTGAAATTCTTTAATATTTACATTCATCAACACTTTTCCATAGCCTGCAGAGAAATTTTATGAAATGTAAGTCTGCAAAATATGATCTGGATTCTACAACTAAGACGTGTAAAATCTCTCTGAAATCACAAACACATATTTAGTCCCATACATTTAAGTAGTTATTTAATAAAGACATCGATAAACTCATGTTAGTAAGCCGGTTAAGAGTAATTCACGTAGTTATTTTTAAATGATAAGTATCCTGTGGACGACAGGAGAAAGCGCGTGCTGATATCAGACGCGCATCGTTAAAACAGCATGAATTTTGATTGTTGTGCTTCTCACTAACGTTACACTGAACCCCATTTTACGATAAGTTATTCAGCTAGGCTCTAACGTTGGACATCTGGTCTTTTCACGATTTTGCACTTTGACCTTACATTAATTAGCGCTGTATAATGTTACACTATTGTCAATCAGTGTGTAATGTGCGGGAATTATGAAAATGTTAACCCGCACACCACATCAAATGTTAAAAGGAAAAGTAACACACCGAAAAGATGTTCTCTTTTAGAACGAGGCCCTCTCAAATGAAGACGTCTTTACAACTGGTATGTCTACAATTCAATAGCCACACTTGGAAGATAAGAATAATTTGAGAATGCGTAATGTGCATATCCACAGTTCCTCATCAATTTACCGCGAAAACTTGAAACGGAGGAAACGGATGCTGCTGCAAATGAACAGCGACCATTCCTCCACATAGGACACGTATGTAAACACTTAACACACATACTGTTATTCCCTACTTATCTTCTTAATATTGTAAAATAGGACTAAATGTCTACTTACACACTGGAAGACTTTGCCATGATGACTGTCCATCCAAAATACGCTTCTGTCTTTGCGTTTCAAAATAAAAGTCGTTTTGCTTCTCGTTTAATTTGGTACCAGTTAGTAACTCGTTTAAGGCTTTTAAATACTAAAAATATCTGAAAACTCTGAATATCTAAATAACAACTTATTATAGTAAATGTAACTTAGATTTGCATTGCATTGTACAATAATAATTATCAGGGTAAAAAAATCACCAGGGCTCAGGACATAAATGCCACTGAGTGACAATACTTCAGATAATTGAAAAACTATATGGAAATCAATGACATTTCAGTTAAGAATATATTTCAGAATGCACAGAAAGTTAAGGGTTTATGATTTTCTTCAAAAATATTTGAGAGATACAGACTTGATTAGAACAATTTTAAAAATAAAAATTTTTAATAGTATATATTTACGTTCGAGGCCTCACACTCCACCCCAGTAGGTGGCGGAAATGCACCTTAAGCTGGTTTGCCAACCGCCAATAAACACAAAAGAAGAAGTAATTCAGAGCACTGCACACGTTTATTAATTTTGCTCAATCCCACATCAAATTTGTTACACCATTTGTAGCTAAACGTGATTGCAAATTCAGAAAATTACATTTTTAAAAAGTGACGTGATTTGCCGGAACATTCAATAAAATGTAATCAACCTTCTTCAGTTTCCCAGCATCCATTTTTCTAAACAATTCTTCAGTTAGTCATACCATTTTAGTTTTAAAAAAGGTAAAACAATTAAAAGCAACAAATTCTCATGTCCCGAGTCTTTTCACACTGACAGAAAAAGATTAAAATCATCAATGTCAGTTCATTTCAAGGGGACCTCATCACAAGCAAAGTAATCCTTCAGAGGTGCTAGAAGATGTCTTATGACAGGAACGCTCCAGGACTTCCCAAGCACTCTTTGCCTCTGCAAACGCCCCATATTTTTCACATCTGTGTAATGCTTCGGAAATCCAAATATTCTGTGAAAGTGTCAGAATCAGCATAAATAAAATACATATTTGTATTTTAATTTTGATTTATAGCTAAGTGTAGAACTAAAACTTACTTCTCCATTTCTGTGATCCATATATTGTCATCTTTTCCATTCATGGTGATGGGGAAATGGGCGTCATTGGTGCCCTGCTTCAGTGAGTTTGACCGTGTGGTGATAGTGCGAACTTTTTCATACTGCAAAACAAGCAAAACAGTACATAACAGCTTCAGAACTCATCACTAGTGATATCATTACAATAACTATATACTACTGCATATCTTTGGTTAGAAGCTCATGACAAACCTTTGCAGTGCGGCCAGGCTCCAGACACTCCTGAAGAGCGAGTTTATCATTCTGAGATGCTCTGATTGGTCTGCTCAAAACAGAATAAAATGGATGATGTATAATATATTTACTTTAGTTTACACAGTTCAGTGTATTTTCCAGGTTAAAAAAAAAAGGGGGAAAAAAGCAGGTGTGTTATTCATATGAATTTAACTGACGGACCTGTTCATGCCAGGTATGTTCCCCCAGAAGTATCTTGCTCTGTTAGCTGGACTCACTTTCACAGCATCAACAAGCACAGGGTTACACTAAAAAAACACACACACACACACACACACACTTACTACACCTTGAGACCAAGTATTCTTTTAAAGGGGTCATGAACTGAGAAACCAAAATTCCCTTGATCTTTTGACATAAGAGGTCATTGTACTATAAATACATCCTGTAAGTGATGATTATATTGATTTTGATTATATATTATATTGAATATTGAAGGCAGTCTGCCAAAATGACAGCTTTTGGAATGTTCTACTCTATGATGCATTAGTGTGGATGAGCACTGCCTCCGCAGAAGAAGATCATCACGGTCTGTTAAGCCCTGCCAACCGATTCGCACATGCAGTGTTTACAAGAGAGACAATCGTGCAGGTCTACGTAGAAACCAAACGAAAAACATGCTCTGAAGACAACAAGATGCTGTGCAGTGCCAAGTTGTGGAAAAAGTGTTTGCATTGCCATCCTTCTGATGTCAATATTAGGAAAGAGTGAATGAACTTTATTTTTAATGAAGATCCAGATCACGTCAGTAAAAACTTTGTCTTTTGTTCACTTCATTTTACCGCAGATTCATTTACAAACAAGACAATTCGAAGCAGGATTTTCAAAAAGATTGAAACTAAAAGAGGACGCTGTGCCGACTATATTGGATCCGTAGTCAGTAATGTCACAACACAAGTGTGAGTAACTGTTTTCATTAAGTGGTCACTATTGCTTTGTCTGTTAAACCGATTGTTTGATATGCATTTATGCGTTTTTGACCTAAATCACAGCAGCATCCATCTGTGAGGAATGAATGTATGCTATCAAAGTGCGAACTTTTTCATACTGCAAAACAAGCAAAACAGTACATAACAGCTTCAGAACTCATCACTAGTGATATCATTACAATAACTATATACTACTGCATATCTTTGGTTAGAAGCTCATGACAAACCTTTGCAGTGCGGCCAGGCTCCAGACACTCCTGAAGAGCGAGTTTATCATTCTGAGATGCTCTGATTGGTCTGCTCAAAACAGAATAAAATGGATGATGTATAATATATTTACTTTAGTTTACACAGTTCAGTGTATTTTCCAGGTTAAAAAAAAAAGGGGGAAAAAAGCAGGTGTGTTATTCATATGAATTTAACTGACGGACCTGTTCATGCCAGGTATGTTCCCCCAGAAGTATCTTGCTCTGTTAGCTGGACTCACTTTCACAGCATCAACAAGCACAGGGTTACACTAAAAAAACACACACACACACACACACACACTTACTACACCTTGAGACCAAGTATTCTTTTAAAGGGGTCATGAACTGAGAAACCAAAATTCCCTTGATCTTTTGACATAAGAGGTCATTGTACTATAAATACATCCTGTAAGTGATGATTATATTGATTTTGATTATATATTATATTGAATATTGAAGGCAGTCTGCCAAAATGACAGCTTTTGGAATGTTCTACTCTATGATGCATTAGTGTGGATGAGCACTGCCTCCGCAGAAGAAGATCATCACGGTCTGTTAAGCCCTGCCAACCGATTCGCACATGCAGTGTTTACAAGAGAGACAATCGTGCAGGTCTACGTAGAAACCAAACGAAAAACATGCTCTGAAGACAACAAGATGCTGTGCAGTGCCAAGTTGTGGAAAAAGTGTTTGCATTGCCATCCTTCTGATGTCAATATTAGGAAAGAGTGAATGAACTTTATTTTTAATGAAGATCCAGATCACGTCAGTAAAAACTTTGTCTTTTGTTCACTTCATTTTACCGCAGATTCATTTACAAACAAGACAATTCGAAGCAGGATTTTCAAAAAGATTGAAACTAAAAGAGGACGCTGTGCCGACTATATTGGATCCGTAGTCAGTAATGTCACAACACAAGTGTGAGTAACTGTTTTCATTAAGTGGTCACTATTGCTTTGTCTGTTAAACCGATTGTTTGATATGCATTTATGCGTTTTTGACCTAAATCACAGCAGCATCCATCTGTGAGGAATGAATGTATGCTATCAAACACACACAACTGTTAGCCAATCATAGCAGTGGGCGTTTACTTCCGGGTCTACAATCCACCACACCTATTCAAACAGAACGTTCTGATTGGGGGGGGGGACAGAAAATAGCCTGTTACTTCTAAATTTTGATGTAAAAATCTTGATAACATTATAAGTGGATCTGAGAGAACAGTACAAAATAAAAAAACAAAGGCAGTTCATGACCCCTTTAAAATGTGAGGCTATGATTCAAGAACAATTAAATAGAATATAAGAGCTTTTTAAATTTACAATAAACTGCTTGGAGTATTTATGAAAATTCTATCCAACAAGAAGAACACTCACTTCCAGAAAGCGGCAAATGTCAGCTTTAACCTGGGTTTGCATGAACACCACGTTCTCAAACAGCCAGAAGAACGGTTGTGGGTCATCTTCCTTCGGTTTCATAACATTCAGAAGCCGATAATATTCAAAAAAGAGCCGCCCTGTGCCCTCTGCAGAGAGTAAAGAGGATCTCAGATGCAATGAATGATGCTAACTGTTACCTGTTTTGACATGAGACCAAGCACTGAGCCTGCTCAGCAGTAGCATGTTTAACAAAACTTTAAATCTTGACTTACCATACAAGCCTTTCCTAGCAGGATTGACTATGGACAAGTCATTACAAGGACTTCCACCAATGAGAAGATCAAACGGGCCCCATTTGTCAATCTGAACAATGAAAGAGAATATATTCAATGGGCAGACTGCTGAGGAGTCTTCTTCAGATGTGTAATTAAATCTCAGTAAGTATAGAGAGAGTTTTTTAACATTTAAAACATTTTAATCAAATCTCAGAGATTTCGGTCCCTCTACCAAAAGTCTATTCACCCAAAACTCGGACGCTTCCAAACAGATCAAAAAATAAATCCAAATGAATGTTTACAGCATTCAAATCAAATGAGGTTCTTTCTTGCGGGTCATGCCAGCATGTTTGAACTTCCACAAGAACCAATGAGGTTTGGTCTCACTAGTCAAGCAGGAATAGTTGAGCTTCCATTTCCGTTCACTGATCAATGCTTATATGTGAATAAAAGCCCAAATCTGTTCATCAAATAAAGTGATTGTCTCTCTTCAGACTGGGACTTTTTCATTCATATGGATTTATTTTTGATCTCTTTACAAACATCTTGAAGCATCAGAATTTTGGGTGAAGAGACTGTCAGTAGAGGAACAGAAATCTCTCAGATTTCATAAAAAATATTTTATTACCAAAAGTCTTGTGGTTTTGGAATGACATGAGGGTGTGTAAATGACAGAATTTTCATTTTCGGCTAAACTAACACTTTAAAGACAAGGGGAAAAAAACAAGAAGATGAGAAATTATTTTGTAACCATACATGCTTTTTCGTAATGTTCTTAACATCATCAACATGAGTGATTTTTCCATCATGGTTAACCATAGAAATGGTGATGGATTCTTCATCAACTTCTGAGGCCACATATTTTTCCACTTTAAAGCCAAGATCCCTCAGAACAAGGTATCCTGAAACATAAAAATGTATGTAAATAAGCCACATAACCAGTACAAGAACAGACTATAATAAGTGTGTATTACATTACAAGTGGTGAAAAATACAGGAAGTTTTACCTGTGGCTATACCATCAAATAAAGAAAGGACTCTGATTGGACGTCGCTGGTTAGCAGGGATTGATGGGTAAACACGGTGGGGCTCCTGAGGAGGACAAATGTCAGTGTTGGAACCAATACAAATACAAATCAGGAAGATCATCCAATATTTGTATGAGATGACTAACAAACTCCATGGCGCTGTTGTTGGCAAAGAATTCCTGCACACGGATGCTCCAGTCATGCCTGGGCTTCAAAGCTCCAGAGCTGCTCTCGGGTGCACAAAGGTAACAGGTCCATGGGTCCACATTTTTCAGCTGGTTAAATGTCCCCTCACCCACTAGGATATCCAGACAGTCCACACAGTAGGATCTAGAGAAGTGAAAAAGACCAAATAATTTAACTATACAGAGTGGGGTTCAGTGAAAATACTACACTTACATTGCATTCAAGCTACACATTTTATCATATTTTTGCTTTCCCTGGGAATCAAACCCATGACCTTGTATCACCAATATCATAAACACTCACCGACAACAGCTGTCATGACCACATAGAATGACCTCCATGCCTGAACAGCAAACGGTGCAGTACGACTGATAGCCATCTTCATCATATCTGTACAGCGTCTCCGTGAAATTATACTACATGTGATAAACGGACACATCACTGAAGGATTGTACTGTACTGTATGACTGTATACATGATTTTATGCAACATTTAGTAATAGTATTTTTAGTATAATTAGTATTTCGCTGGTATAGCCAAAACCCATGTGAGGAGAGAACTACAGCTGTGTAACTATATTTAGTACCTTGCAGTTTGAACACAGCCTTCCTTCAAAGAGTGGGTGGATGATTTCGACAGGTGTACTCCCACATGATAAGCAGAACTCTTGAGGAGGAGAAATAAAGTTAGGATGAACTTCACTCATTATCAACAGTTGCTGCAAAGTTTATGAAAGGGTTTCTGACCTTCTATGTTTCTCTTGTTTTCCAGAAATTCATGCACCATTTGATCTGTCAAAACATTTCAATAAACACCAGATTTTTTCTTGCTTTGCCATCACAATTTTAACAGCAGCAATAAATATTAATGATGTACATACGTCTTTTTTGGCTGTTCTGTCTGGACTCGATATGTACGCTTGGGGTAATCTTTTGATGCTTATTCCGCTGTGTGTATTTTTGTTTTCTACGGGTCTTCACAGTCTGCCAGGATCTCTGATTCCATTTTGAATCCATGCGTTTCCTATAAACTTCTGTTGTCCCAAGGTCTATCAAGCCATTGTGCAGGTCCAGGGATTCAGGGAGTTTGCTGAGAGACACAGTTAATTTAAATAACTTTCCTTTAGGGTCTTTGTGGTTTTCCATGTTCCTATTCACGGATCGAGGCATATAAATCTTGTCTAAGGAAGAAAAAAAAATATATATATAGTAAATTAATACAGCATACAATACTACATGCTACACATCAGAATATAGCACTAAAGTCAAAGAGCATCCTCCGGTGCTTGTTGCATACTATTGCATTCTGATAGAGGCTGAAGTCCATCTGGACCCGATGGTTCAAAGCCTCCAAAAGCCCAGTCCAACATGACTCTAAGCAGTTCATCCTTAGAGTCCGTCTCAGGAGAAAAAAACATTCTACTGCGTCTGGAAGCCACCTAGAGACACATGAGGCAAAGATGTTTCTGTACTAACATTTGGAAGTTTTATTTTTCCAGATTTAGAAATTAAGCTTAGATTTCCAAAACTGTTTTTCCAGGCTGTAATATCAGAGTAAATTACAAACTGCATGCTAGTACATGGACTATAGAGCACTAATAACAAAATGTCTTACCTGCAGAGAACTGAAAATGGCATCTTTATACGCCATTACTGTAGCGAAGGAATTCGAACAGAAGCACTTGGCAAATGAAAAGAAGGGCAGGAGGTCATCTGCTTGGACCTGCAATAGACCATTTGTTATATACACATATTCAAGTAAAAGAATATCCAAAAGCTTGAACATAAGACTTTGCATAGTCATTTTTGTACCTCTGATTGCATCCTGTTCCCAAAGAAAACCACTTTACGCATGGAACCACAAGGCTTCTTGCTGTCCCAGCTCTGAACCAGTCCAGGCCAAAGACCAAAACCCTCAATTGGCCCCCAAACCATCTCACCCACTGTGTAACCATCCTAAAAAGAGAAACAGCACTCATTGGCTGAGAGTCTAAAGTCTTGCTCTACATTTTCTGATGTTAAAATACTTTTATCCTGTTCAATCTTAAAGAAATAGTTGAAAGCACATACATTTCACACTTCAGCTTTGATTACATGCACAGAAGTATTGTAAAAAGGTATTTTTATTTCTCATTGTTTCGTGTAGAAGACGTATTTTCTTTTCTTTTCTGGCAGAGAAAGCAAAATGTTTAATCAAGATATCCAGAACTGAACTGAACCAATGAGCAGACATTTACCGCATAATTCCATGTGACATCATCAGCATCACAGTTGTAATCGTCATCATCATCAGTGATTTCATCATCCTCATCATCATCATCATCCAAGATTACAGACACATATGGATGATCCCCTGGCAAAAAGAAGGGCAAAGAAAGTTTTACTTAGACCTGTCTCAATGTTGCAAAATTGTAGAAGAAAATACCAATAGTTGGTATATCTGAACAGGGTCTGAAACCTTCTGTGTTATTTTGGCTTTCTGTGTCTGAATCAGAAGAGATTGGCACAATATCATCCACTTCCATTGGTGCAATGTCCTCCACGTCTATTGGCGCCATATCATCCATTTCCGTTAAGTCAATGATATCTGAAATTCAAATGCATTCATGATGCAAAGTAAGTACAGATCAGATCCTCAATATGTCATGCACCTTAAGGAGTATATGTATGTCTCATTACCAGATGCGATGCTCCCTTGAGTCTCTGGGCTGAGATGTGATGGAGCACTTTTATATGAGCTGCTGTCTGTAGCATCATCCTCAGCCATTTCCTTCTCCTCAAAGTCCTCCATTTTCATCTCCTTGAGATAGTCAGTTTGTTGAAACATCTGGTATACAGACAACCACACACAAATACAAACCAAACCTTTAGATGTTTGCTTAGTACAACTTGCTGTCATGTTAGGATGTTCTAGACGGTTGACAGTGCATTGCTATGGATGTAAGATGCTCTCGACATTTTAAACATCAAAGGTCCCTTAAAACAAACTAAATTAATTTTCATAACCACTGTCACATTAAAAGGGAGAAATTATATCTTGTCACAGACACATGAAATTTTGGTTTCTCAAGCTCTTCATACTTCAGTGACTCACCTGTTCAAAAATGATCTCTTTTTTCAATGTTCTGGGCAAAGCCAACAAGCTAACGATTAATTTCCCAAAACTTGATGTCCTTCCCATAATTCTCAGCTCAGTCTTCCAGTACTCCTCCATTGACTGGTCGGCTGGGTGTGTGTCACCTCCATCAATGAACTGGTACTCCAAAAACTCATCTGTGAGTAAGCTGACATTCTCAGCGCTTGAGCAAACCCCAAAACAGGCACCTAAATCTTGAACTATTTTGCCAGTCACTTCAAGCTTTTTTCCTGGACACAACACTAATGACAAGTTTCTCATGGTGGAATCTGAGAAAGGTAAACATTCAACAATATTAACAGTCACAGTCGTGTAGAAGGAGATGACAGAACTGTGGAATGTCTCCAAGTAGTCAGTCAACTCTTCAGAGCATTGCAGGAGAAAGTCAGCAGCCTGTTTGCCAACTTCAACCTCTCCTCTAGGTAAATGTCCCACTGTTTCCTGTATAAGCGAGGTCTTTCCTCTCCTATGGAAAAGTTCTGCTGTTTTTGGTCTGAGGAAACTCGCCGTGTAGAATCTCACTAATTGAGAAGCATCTTGGAGGAGCCGTGTCACACTGACACCTCGGTCAATATTCTCCTGAAAATCGCAAAGCGGTTGCAAAGCGTGGCTAAGAAATAGGACGTTGAGTCTTATTTTGGGATCACTAAGAAGACGACAGATCACTTTTTCATCTGCATCCAGAGATCCAAAGTATTTCTCAAGGTCTGACCAAGCTAAAGTCATTTTCTGGATGATTCTACAAAAGAGAGAGCATTGGGACGTCAGGATATTACTGAAGTTCGAACAATCAACATCTTCAAGCAAAGTTTGTAGAGAATCTGGAAAAGATGGAAAGTGCTTGTAGATCTCTGTGATGAGATTCACAATCGGGCCAGAAATCTCAATTTTCTCAACACCACTGTGACACACTCGTCCTGCCATATCTGTAAGTCCACATAAAGACACAATCTCAGGTTTCAGCAACTTCAGACCGGAGAGAAGATCTTCGTGCTCTGGGAAATTTGAATAAAATATCGCCATGTTCATTAGAGGTATTCTAAACTTCTTCAGCATCTCCACAATGCATGTACAGATGGCATCAGCAGTCTCTTCCTCTGGATGAAGAACATCAAGCAATCTGAATTTGTTTTCCCCAGTAGCTTTGTCAAAAAATCCCAACAGCAGCACAATGGCCTTGTTCTCGTCCTGAAGCTCCACTCCATGGAATAAATAAAGGCAGTATGGAGTCTGAATGAAGAAGGCTGTAATGTCTTCCTGACATTTATGGCCTAATACTAGACTATTCTTGCTGCTGGCAAAGTTTGACCCAGCATCAGGTGAGCCATACTTTCTGATGAAAGACATTGTGGCCGGATTTCGGAAGGAAGACTCATGTGATCCCTTCTTAAAATTGAGCATTTTCTGGTTTAGATATTTTGTCTGTACAGGACTGTAGAGTCTTGAAGATTGTTCTTCCTTCTTAGCTATCAATAAAAAGAGGGGGGTAAATCATAAAAATTACATAAAAGTCACAATATCAATAATAAAAACTCAAAGTGTAAACACTTACAGATTTCAAATTCTCTTCTTGATTTCAATGACACCACTTCCCGTTCAACAAAACCCTCCTGAGTGTTATATTTCTGCTGTGCAACATTGTGATCATAAAGATCTTTGAACCACGAAAGCAAATCCAATATTTTCAGGGTGTCTCCATTCACCAACAATTTCAGTTCTAGTTCCTATAAAAAAAAGGGGTGGGGGGTGGGGACATGCATTGTTAACAATACTGCATGCTGATCACTGCATAGCCATATAAATAAAACATTTTATATGATGCATTAATTTACCAACATAATCTGAATTTTAATTTATTGCTTCAAACATTTTCAAAGCGATTTTGTTATTTAATTGCTCACTCTCTTGATTTGTGCCTTGTTGAAAGCGTCCTGTAGCAGATTGTAATTATCCAAGATGTCTGCATTCTCTTTTGCTGTGAACTTCACTTTATTTATGTCAACAGATCCAGGGTGAATGATGTCCATCAACTGACAAAAGGCGGCACCTGGAAAAACACGCCATAAAAGTGTTAGCGAAAAATATCTAACATTCAACATTTTTAATTAACCTGGTAACAAAAATACCAGAGCAGGTGTGCTCCACTTGGCTGAAAGTGGCTTGCAGTATGTCATTGAGCCAGTCCAGCAGCTCACTGAGATTGTGTTTCTCATCTCCAATCTTCACTTTCACCACCATTTTTTCATAACCTGTGGAGACATTGTAATCTGAAAACCTGTGGAGACACTCTGAAAACGTTGACAATATAATTGTTTACAGATAAGTACCCTAACAATGATACACACATAGAGACAGTATTAAGTATGCAATAACTTCAACATCATTAATACAACATTTGAGTCTACATAGTAATAAGTAACATTTTAATGTACCCGCAGACCACTATATGAGCTAAATGTGGGTTTGTTCATTCAAACCATAAAAAAAAAAATGTTTAAAAGGACGAAGCAAAGACAAAACATTTTCTTCTGACAGAAAATCCTCCCAGATGAAGACAACTTATTAAATCTAAAGTTAAATGACGTTTTGGAAGATAAGAACTCTCAGAATCGGTTATAGAACATATCCGTGCATGCGCACGCGGACCCCTCCATTTGCCGCGAAATCTTAAAGGGAGGAAACAGCTGCAGAGGCCAATGAATTAGATTATAAGGGAAGACATTTATATAAAATCAAAAAGCAGGTAGATACTAAAATGATTGTAAGAGGAAGGAATGGGAAGGAAGAGGGGATAATAGCTAGATTAAGACTGGGTCATTCAGGGCTGAATGGTTCATTGTTTTTAATTGGTGTACATGTTAACGGCTTATGTGAATTTTGTGGTGAGAAAGAAACAATTGAGCATGCAATATATGAATGTATAAAGTATAGTGAGGATAGGAAGGAACTAATAGCATATCTAAAAGATAAAGGTAAGAAGAATAAGGATGTGGGATATTTATTGGGATATGAATTTAATAGTGATAGAACAGGATATAGGATTTTATTTAATTTTTTATATAGCACAGGACTAGATAAAAGAATATAATATAAAA